>NC_089249.1:178848112-179062074 GCF_963930625.1 Muntiacus reevesi
AGCATACTGGAAAGTGTGCTTGGATAAATCAAGATATAGCTTAAACAAAGCACCTAGAAGATTTCACATGTCATGAATATCTTGAACCAGTTCTAGCCCACAAATTCATTTACACTAAATTACCAAAATACTATAACTAAAACATTTACCTATTATTAAAATTATAGGAGATAGAAATTTTAAATATGGCGCTATAGAGAAAGTACCACAAGGGAACGATGAAAGAAAAAAATTAAAGTACAAAAAGGCAAAGATTATCACTTGTACCTTTTGCATAATGAGTTAACTGGTAAAAACTTAACAAAATGAATTTCAGCTAAGCACCCCGAAACCAGACGAGCTACTTATGAACAATTTACCAAGAATCAACTCATCTATGTGGCAAAATAGTGAGAAGATTTATAAGTAGAGGTGATACACCTAACGAGCCTGGTGATAGCTGGTTGTCCAGAAAATGAATATTAGTTTAGCTTTAAAAATACCGAAAATATGAGCAAATTATACTGTATTTTTAAAAGTTAGTCTCAAAAGGTACAGCCTTTTAGAAATGAATACAACCTTAACTAGAGAGTAAAACTTGACAACACCATAGTGGGCCTAAAAGCAGCCACCAATTAAGAAAGCATTAAAGCTCAACAGTAAAATTACATTAATTTCAATAATAAATAATCAACTCCTAGCCTAATACTGGACTAATCTATTAAAAATAGAAGCAGTAATGTTAATATGAGTAACAAGAAGTACCTTCTCCCTGCCTGAGTTTAAGTCAGTGCCTGTTAATATTCTGACTAATAACAGCAAAATAAGAATAGCCTAACTATAAATAGCTTATTAATCACACTGTTAATCCAACACAGGAATGCACTTAAGGAAAGATAAAAGAAGTAAAAGGAACTCGGACAACACTAAACCCCACCTGTTTACCAAAAACATCACCTCCAGCATAACTAGTATTGGAGGCACTGCCTGTCTGCCCAGTGACAACCGTTAAACGGCCGCTGTATCCTGCCCATGCAAAGGTAGCATAATTACTTGTTCTCTAAATAAGGACTTGTATGAATGGCCACACGAGGATTTTACTGTCTCTTACTTCCAATCAGTGTAATTGACCTTGCTGTGAAGAGGCGGGAATATGCCAGTAACACGAGAAGACCCTATGGGGCTTTAACTACTTAGCCCAAAGAAGCAAACTTAATTACTAAGGAAACAACAACACTCTTTATGGGCTAACAGCTTTGGTTGGGGTGACGTCAGAGAACAAAAAGTCCTCTGAGCGATTTTAAAGACTAGACCCACAAGTCAAATCACGCAATCGCTTATTGATCCAAAAAACTGATCAACGGAACAAGTTACCCTAGGGATCACAGCGCAATCCTATTCAAGAGTCCATAGCGACAATAGGGTTTACGACCTCGATGTTGGATCAGCGATGGCGCAGCCGCTATCAAAGGTTCGTTTGTTCAACGAGTAAAGTCCTACGTGATCTGAGCTCAGACCGGAGTAATCCAGGTCGTTTTCTATCTATTATGTGTTTCTCCCAGGACGAAAGGGCCAGAGAAATAAGGCCAACTTCAAACAAGCGCCTTAAGTCAATTAATGATCTTATCTTAATTAATTTCACAAACAAACTTCCCCCTAGAAAAGGGTTTTGTTAAGGTGGCAGAGCCCGGTATTTGCGTAAAACTTAAAGCTTTATAATCGGAGATTCAAATATTCTCCTAAACAAAATGTTTATAATTAATATTTTAATACTAATTATTCCTATTCTCCTAGCCATAGCATTCCTCACACTAGTAGAATGGAAAGTCCTAGGATATATGCAATTTTGGAAAGGCCCGAATGTTGTAGGCCCCTACGGCCTACTCCAACCTATTGCAGATGCTATTAAACTTTTTATTAAAGATCCACTACGACCCGCCACATCCTCAATTTCAATATTTATTTTAGCCCTAAGCCTAGCCCTAACTATATGAATCCACCTACCCATACCATATCCTCTCATCAACATAAACCTAGGAGTTCTATTTATACTAGCAATATCAAGCCTAGCTGTATATTCTATCCTTTGATCAGGCTGGGCCTCCAATTCTAAATATGCACTAATTGGAGCCCTACGAGCAGTAGCACAAACAATTTCATATGAAGTAACACTAGCGATTATCCTATTATCTGTTCTCCTAATAAATGGGTCCTTCACACTTTCCACTCTAAATATTACACAAGAACAAGTGTGACTCATTTTTCCTGCATGACCCTTAGCAATAATATGATTCATCTCAAGACTAGCAGATACGAATCGAGCCCCATTTGACCTCACCGAAGGTGAATCAGAACTCGTCTCAGGCTTTAACGTAGAATTTGCAGGGGGACCATTCACCCTATTTTTCATGGCAGAATATGCAAACATTATTATATTAAATATCTTCACAACAATTGTATTCGTAGGAGCATTTCATAATCCAATTCTACCAGAACTTTACACAATCAATTTTATTATTAAATCTCTACTACTAATAATCTCTTTCCTATGAATCCAAGCATCTTATCCTCGATTTCGCTATGACCAGCTAATGCATCTATTATGAAAAATTGTTTTACCTCTAACACTAGCCCTATGCATATGACACATATCACTATCCATTTTCCTATCAAGCATCCTCCCACAAACATAAGAAATATGTCTGATGAAAGATTTACTTTGATAGAGTAAATAATAGAGGTTTAAGCCCTCTTATTTTTAGAACTATAGGAATTGAACCTACTCCTAAGAATCCAAAACTCTTCGTGCTCCCAATTATACCAAATTCTAATAGTAAGGTCAGCTAATTAAGCTATCACGCCCATACCCCAAAAATGTTGATTTATATCCTTCCTGTACTAATAAATCCAATCATCTTTATTCTTATCTTATCAATGATAATACTAGGAACTATCATTGTTATAATCAGCTCCCATTGACTACTTGTTTGAATTGGATTTGAAATAAATATACTCACTATCATTCCCATTATAATAAAAAAGCATAACCCATGAGCTACAGAAGCATCAACCAAATATTTTTTAACCCAATCAACAGCCTCAATACTACTAATAATAGCTATTGTTATCAACCTAATATTTTCAGGTCAATGAACTATAATAAAACTATTTAACCCAATAGCATCAATACTCATAACAATAGCCCTCACCATAAAATTAGGAATAGCCCCATTCCACTTGTGAGTCCCAGAAGTAACACAAGGCATCCCCTTGTCATCAGGCCTAGTTCTGCTTACATGACAAAAACTAGCACCCATATCTGTATTCTACCAAATCTTTCCATCCATTAATCTAAACATAATCTTAACCATTTCCATCCTGTCAATTATGATCGGAGGCTGAGGAGGACTAAACCAAACCCAACTATGAAATATCATAGCTTACTCATCAATCGCCCACATTTGCTGAATAACAGAAGTCTTCTCATAATATCCCACTATAACATTACTAAATCTGATCATTTACATTATTATAACTTCCACCATGTTTACACTATTTAAAGCCAATTCAACTACCACTACTCTATCATTATCACATATACGAAATAAAATACCCGTAATAACCCTCCTAATACTCGTCACCCTCTTATCAATAGGAGGACTTCCCCCACTATCAGGATTTATGCCAAAATGAATAATTATCCAAGAAATAACAAAAAATAATAGCCTCATCTTACCCACCCTCATAGCAATTACAGCAGTACTAAACCTATATTTTTATATACGACTTACATATTCCATCGCACTAATAATACTCCCCTCCACAAATAATATAAAAATAAAATGACAATTTTCTACTACAAAACAAATAACCCTCCTACCTACAATAGTTGTGCTATCTACCATACTACTACCACCACACCAATTCTATCAGTACTAGAAGAGGAGTTTAGGTTAACCTTGACCAAGAGCCTTCAAAGCCCTAAGCAAGTATAATATACTTAACTCCTGATAAGGATTGCAAGACCATATCTTACATCAATTGAATGCAAATCAGCCACTTTAATTAAGCTAAATCCTCACTAGATTGGCGGGCTCCACCCCCAGGAAAATTTAGTTAACAACTAAACACCCTAGTCAACTGGCTTCAATCTACTTCTCCTGCCTCAAGGAAAGAAAGGCGGGAGAAGCCCCGGCAGAATTGAAACTGCTTCTTTGAATTTGCAATTCAACATGTAGTTTCATCACAGGGCTTGGTAAACAGAGGAGTATAAACCTGTCTTAAATTTACAGTCTAATGCTTCGCTCAGCCATTTTACCTACATTCATCAACCGCTGATCATTTTCAACTAATCCTAAAGACATTGGCACCCTGTATTTAATATTTGGTGCCTGAGCAGGCATCGTAGGAACAGCCCCAAGCCTATTGATTCGTGCTGAACTGGGTCAACCTGGAACCCTGCTTGGAGACGACCAAATTTTTAACATAGTTGTAACCGCACGTGCATTCGTAATAATTTTCTTTATAGTAATGCTAATTATAATTGGAGGATTTGGCAATTGACAAGTTCCCCTAATAATTGGTGCCCCAGACATAGCATTTCCTCAGATAAATAATATAAGTGTCTGACTCCTCCCTCCCTCTTTTTTTTTACTACTTCTAGATCATCTATAGTTGAAGCCGGAGCAGGGACAGGCTGAACTATATATCCACCTCTAGCTGGCAATCTGGCCCATGCAGGGGCTTCAGTGGACCTGACTATTTTTTCTCTACACCTGGCAGGTGTCTCTTCAATTCTAGGGGCCATTAATTTTATTACAACAATCATTAATATAAAATCCCCTGCTATATCACAATATCAAACCCCCCTATTCCTGTGATCTGTGTTAATTATTGCCATATTACTGCTTCTCTCACTCCCTGTACTAGCAGCTGGAATTACAATACTGCTAACAGGTCAAAATTTAAATACAACTTTCTTTGACCCGGCAGGAGGCAGAGACCCTATTCTGTATCAACACTTATTCTGATTCTTTGGACACCCTGAAATATATATTCTTATTTTACCGGCTTTGGTATAATCTCTCACATTGTAACCTATTATTCAGGAAAAAAAAGAACCATTTGGGTACATGGGAATAGTCTGGGCTATAATATCAATTGGATTTCTAGGGTTTATCGTATGAGCCCACCACATGCTCACAGTTGGAATAGATGTTGACACACGAGGCTATTTCACATCAACTACCATAATTATTGACATCCCAACTGGAGTGAAAGTCTTTAGTTTATTAGCAACACTTCATGGAGGCAACATTAAATGATCACCTGCTATAGTATGAGCTCTAGGCTTTATTTTCCTTTTTACAGTTGGAGGCTTAACTGAAATTGTTCTTGCCAATTCTTCTCTCGATATTGTTCTCCACAACACATACTATGTAGTTGCACATTTCCACTATGTATTATCAATAGGGGCTGTATTTGCTATTATAGGGGGATTTGTTCACTGATTTCCACTATTCTCAGGATATACCCTTAATAATACATGAGCCAAAATCCATTTCATAATTATATTTGCAGGTGTAAATATAACCTTTTTCCCACGGCATTTCCTAGGATTGTCTGGTATACCACGACGCTATTCTGACTACCCAGATGTATATACAATGTGAAATACCATCTCATCTATAGTCTCGTTTATCTCTTTAACAGCAGTCATACTAATAATCTTTATTATCTGAGAAGCGTTTGCATCTAAGCGAGAAGTCCTAACGTAGAACTGACAACAACAAATTTAGAGTGACTAAATGGGTGCCCTCCACCATATCATACATTTGAAGAACCTACATATGCCAACTTAAAATAAGAAAGGAAGGAATCGAACCCCCCATAGCTGGTTTCAAGCCAACATCATAGCCACTATGTCTTTCTCAATTGATGAGGTGTTAGTAAAACATTATATAACTTTGTCAAAGTTCAGATACAGGTGAAAACTCCGTATACCTCATATGGCTTACCCCATACAACTAGGCTTCCAAGATGTAACATCACCTATCATAGAAGAACTATTACATTTTCATGATCATACACTAATAATTGTCTTTCTAATCAGCTAACTAGTACTCTTCATCATCTCATTAATGCTAATGAAAAAACTAACTCACACCAGTACTACAGACGCCCAAGAGGTAGAGACAGTCTGAACTATTTTACCAGCCATTATCCTAATTTTAATTGCCCTCCCATCTTTGCGAATCTTATATATGATAGACAAAATTAACAACACATCTCTCACAGTAAAAACTATAGAATATCAATGATATTGAAGCTATGTATATACAGACTATGAAGACTTAAGCTTCGATTCCTATATGATTCCAACATCAGAATTAAAAGCAGAACTACGACTACTAGAAGTAGATAACCATGTTGTTCTACCAATAGAAATAGCAATTCGGGGTCTCCCCGCGCGGGCTCGCACGCTCGCGCGCACTCGCCCCGACCCTCCGACTCCGTCCCGAGCGCGGCTGGCCCGGGCCTGGCGGGCGCTGCGGGTGGGGCGGGGATGCTGAGGGGCCGCTCCCCGGCGCAGCGGCGCGGCTGCTAGGAGGCGCCGAGGCAGCGGCGGGGCTCCGGCGCGCGGCTGGATGCCCCGGGCCTGCGGCTCCCTGCGCTTCCCGCCGTCCAGGGGCGCCAGCCATGGGCGCCGTGGCCGCTGAGGCGCCGCTCCGGCTGCCGGCCGCGCCCCCGCTCGCCTTCTGCTGCTACACGTCGGTGCTTCTGCTCTTCGCCTTCTCTCTGCCCGGGAGCCGCGCGTCCAACCAGCCCCCGGGTGGCGGCGGCGGCGGGGACTGTCCCGGCGGCAAAGGCAAGAGCATCAACTGCTCAGAATTAAATGTGAGGGAATCTGATCTAAGAGTTTGTGATGAATCATCATGTAAATATGGAGGAGTCTGTAAAGAAGATGGAGATGGTTTGAAATGTGCATGTCAGTTTCAGTGCCATACGAATTACATTCCTGTCTGCGGATCAAATGGGGACACGTACCAAAATGAATGCTTTCTCAGAAGGGCTGCTTGTAAGCATCAGAAAGAGATAACAGTAGTAGCAAGAGGCCCATGCTACTCTGATAATGGCTCTGGATCTGGAGAAGGAGAAGAGGAAGGATCAGGGGCAGAAGTTCACAGAAAACACTCCAAGTGTGGACCCTGCAAATATAAAGCTGAGTGTGATGAAGATGCAGAAAATGTTGGGTGTGTGTGTAATATAGATTGCAGTGGATACAGTTTTAATCCTGTGTGTGCTTCTGATGGGAGTTCCTATAACAATCCCTGTTTTGTTCGAGAAGCATCTTGTATAAAGCAAGAACAAATTGATATAAGGCATCTTGGTCATTGCACAGATACAGATGACACTAGTTTGTTGGGAAAGAAAGATGATGGGCTACAGTATCGACCAGATGTGAAAGATGCTAGTGATCAAAGGGAAGATGTTTATATTGGAAACCACATGCCTTGCCCTGAAAACCTCAATGGTTACTGCATCCATGGAAAATGTGAATTCATTTATTCTACTCAGAAGGCTTCTTGTAGATGTGAATCTGGTTACACTGGACAGCACTGTGAAAAGACAGACTTTAGTATTCTCTATGTAGTGCCAAGTAGGCAAAAGCTCACTCATGTTCTTATTGCAGCAATTATTGGAGCTGTACAGATTGCCATTATAGTCGCAATTGTCATGTGCATAACCAGAAAATGCCCTAAAAATAATAGAGGACTACGACAGAAGCAAAACCTAGGTCATTTTACTTCAGATACGTCATCCAGAATGGTTTGAACTGGTGACTTTTATATGTACACAGACCATGTGATGTACATTTATTATGTCTTTTTTTAAAGAATGGAAATATTTATTTCAGAGGCCTTATTTTTGGACATTTTTAGTGTAGTACTGTTGGCTCGTATTTAGAATATTCAGCTACAACAGTTTTGGACTGTTTAGTAGTCTTTGTTTTATGTTTTTATATACAGAAATTGATTTCACAAATTTGTACCACATGGTAATTCTAAGACTTGTTCTTTACCCATGGAATGTAATATTTTTGCAAAGATGGACCACTTCACAAATGGTTACAAAGTCATACCCACTTCTTCCACAATGACCACAGCAAATGACCAAGCATGAACTAAAGGTAAAGATGTTTACAGATTACTTTTCTTACAAAAAAAAATCTAGAAGACACTGTGTTTAGACATTTCAATGTTTTTGAGATTTATTAACTGATTTTTTAGACACTGCCTATCGCATGAACTATAAAGTTGTGTGTGTTAGATGTAAAATATTTATAAGATGTATGGACTGGAATTTGATCATTTCTCTCTTTGAAAAAATAATTCTGAATTAATTTTTAAAAGTATATGGTAGCAATGATGAAATGGATCACTGAAAAGTAGACTTAGATGTTGTGAAAATAGTCTGTTCAACAAACAAATTGTAATAAAGCCTACTCTATCATTTAAACTACTTTAATACACATTCATTTTTAAAGAGAGTATTTGTTTTAACATAAATAAACCAATGGTATCAGTGTTTGTGAATAAAATGCAAAAATGATTGTTAACAATTGGTGCTCTTTGTGTGAGCTTAAAAATCATCTCAGACCTCTATCCAAATTTGTTCTGTAGTAATAGCTATACTAATAGATTGTTGATGTTTAAAGATCTGAAGTGTGAATAGAATGTGTTCAGCTGTTTAACATGTAATTTAGGTATTCAGAAGTATGCATGTAGAATTTAAGAATATGTTCAAAATATTAATTTTAATATTTGGTTTGGAAAAGCATGTTATAATGTTTTCACTATTAAAAAAAAAAAAAAAAAAAAGAAATAGCAATTCGAACGTTAGTTTCTTCTGAAGATGTACTACACTCTTGACCCGTACCTTCTTTACGACTAAAAACAGACGCAATCCCAGGCCGCCTAAACCAAACAACTCTTATGTCAACTTGACCAGGTCTGTACTACAGACAATGTTCTGAAATCTTCGGATCAAATCACAGCTTCATGCCCATTGTTCTTGAACTAGTCCCACTAAAATATTTTGAAAAATGATCCACATCAATACTATAAAATCATTAAGAAGCTAAAATAGCACTAGCCTTTTAAGCTAGAGACTGAGAACATAATACTCTCCTTAATGATATGCCACAACTAGATATAGCAGCATGACTTATAATAATTACATCAACATTTCTAGTCCTCTTTATTATTTTTCAGTTAAAAATTTCAAAACACAGTTTCCATTTTAACCCAGAACCCACATCAACCAAAATACAAAAACAAAACACCCCTTGAGAAACAAAATGAACGAAAATTTATTTGCCTCTTTAATTACCCCAATAATCCTAGGCTTTCCGCTTGCTACCCTCATCGTTGTGTTCCCTAGCCTACTGTTTCCAACATGAAATCGTCTAGTAAATAATCGTCTTAGTTCTCTCCAATAGTGAATACTTCAACTTGTATCAAAACAAATAATAGGAATCCATAATGCCAAAGGACAAACATGAACATTAATACTTATGTCTTTAATTTTATTTATTGGGTCAACAAATCTCCTAGGTCTATTACCCCACTCATTTCCACCAACCACACAGCTATCAATAAACCTGGGTATGGCTAGTCCCCTATGAGCAGGAGCTGTAGTTACGGGCTTCTGCAACAAAACTAAAGCATCACTCACCCAGTTTCTTCCACAAGGAATACCAACCCCATTGATACCTATACTGGTCATTATTGAGACTATTAGCCTTTTTATTCAACCAATTGCCTTAGCCATATGACTAACAGCCAATATTACTGCAGGACATTTGCTAATTCACCTGATTGGAGGAGCCACACTTGTACTAATAAATATCAGTACCATAATAGCCCTCATTACATTTATTATTCTAGTACCACTTACAGTTCTTGAGTTTGCAATAGCTATGATTCACGCCTACGTATTTACCATCCCATTCAGCCGTTACCTACAGGACAACACATAATGACACACCAAACCCATGCCTACCATATAGTAAATCCAAGTCCCTGACCCCTAACAGGAGCTTTATCAGCCCTCCTAATAACCTCTGGTTTAATTATATGATTTCACTTCAACTCAACAATCCTACTAACACGCAGCCTAACAACAAATATACTTACAATGTATCAATGATGACGAGATATTATCCGAGAAAGCACCTTCCAAGGACACCACACTCCAACTGTCCAAAAACGTCTCTGCTATAGAATAATCCTTTTCATTATCTCCGAGGTCTTATTTTTCACTGGATTTTTCTGGGCATTCTATCACTCAAGCCTTGCCCCAACACCCGAATTAGGCGGTTGCTGGCCCCCAACAGGCACTCACCCACTGAACCCCTTAGAAGTCCCACTACTTAATACCTCCATCTTACTAGCCTCAGGAGTCTATTACTTGAGCCCATCATAGCCTTATAGAGGGAAACCATAACCACATATTACAAGCCCTATTTATTACCATTGCACTAGATGTCTATTTCACACTGCTACAAGCCTCAGAATACTGTGAAACACCTTTTACTATCTCAGGCAGAGTTTATGGTTCAACTTTCTTCATAGCCACAGGCTTCCATGGCCTTCATGATATTATTGGGTCCACTTTCTTAATTGTCTGCTTTTTCTGCCAATTAAAACTCCACTTTACTTCCAGCCACCATTTCGGCTTCGAGGCTGCTGCCTGATACTGACATTTCGTAGATGTAGTATGACTATTCCTCTACGTATCTATCTATTGATGAGGCTCATATTCTTTTAGTATTAATTAGTACAGCTGACTTCCAATCAGTTAGTTTCAGTATAACCTGAAAAAGAATAATAAACCTAATACTAGCTCTCCTAACCAATTTTACACTAGCCTCACTACTTCTTATTATTGCATTCTGACTTCCTCAATTAAATGTCTACCCAGAAAAAACAAGCCCATATGAATGTGGATTTGATCCCATAGGGTCAGTTCGCCTAACCTTCTCTATAAAATTTTTCCTAGTGGCCATCTCATTTCTTCTTTCTGACCTAGAAATTGCACTCATTCTACCACTACCATGAGCCTCATAAACAAATAATCTAGGTACAATACTTACCACAGCCCTTTTCTTAATTTTACTATTAGCCGCAAGCCTAGTTTATGAATGAACCCAAAAGGGACTAGAATGAACCAAATATGGTACTTAGTTTAAAATAAAATAAATGATTTTGACTCATTAGATTGTGATTAAATTCATAATTACCAAGTGTCTCTAGTATATATAAATATTATAATAGCATTTATAGTATCCCTTGCAAGATTATTAATATATCGATCCCACCTCATGTCCTCCCTCCTATGCCTAGAAGGAATAATATTATCCCTATTCGTAATAGCCATCCTAATGATCCTAAATTCACACTTTACCCTAGCAAGCATGATGCCTCTTATTTTACTAGTTTTTGCAGCCTGTGAAGCGGCACTAGGATTATCACTACTAGTAATAGTATCAAATACATATGGCACTGATTACGTTTAAAATCTTAACCTACTTCAATGCTAAAATATATTATTCCTACAGTAATACTCATACCCCTGACCTGATTATCAAAAGGCAATATGATCTGAATTAATTCTACAACTCATAGCCTATTAATTAGCCTCACAAGCCTTCTCCTTATAAGTCAATTTAGTGATAATAGCCTCAACTTCTCATTAGTAATTTTTTCTGATTCCCTGTCAACACCACTATTAATTCTAACTATATGGCTTCTTCCCCTAATACTAATAGCCAGTCAACACCACTTATCAAAAGAAAATCTAACCCCCAAAAAACTATATTATTATATTAATTCTGCTACAACGATTTCTAATTATGACCTTCACTGCCATAGAACTAATTTCCTTTTATATTCTATTTGAAGCAACACTAGTCCCAACACTCATCATTATTACTCGATGGGGAAATCAAACAGAACGCCTAAACGCCGGCCTCTACTTCCTGTTTTATACACTAGTAGGCTCTCTTCCACTACCAGTCACATTAGTTTATCTCCAAAATATAATTGGATCCCTAAACTTTCTAGTGCTCCAATACTGAGTACAGCCTTTATCCAACTCCTGATCAAATGTTTTCATATGACTAGCATGTATAATAGCCTTCATAGTAAAAATACCCCTATATGGCCTCCACCTTTGATTGCCTAAAGCCCATGTAGAAGCCCCCATTGCAGGCTCCATGGTCCTTGCGGCAGTCCTACTAAAATTAGGAGGATATGGCATACTACGAATCACAACATTCCTAAATCCACCTACTGAATTTATAGCATATCCCTTTATTATACTATCCCTATGGGGCATAATTATGACCAGCTCAATCTGTCTCCACCAAACAGATGTTAAATCATTAATTGCATACTCCTCTGTCAGTCATATAGCACTTGTCATCGTAGCCATCCTCATCTAAACACCTTGAAGCTATATGGGATCCGCAGCCCTAACAATTGCTCATGGCCTCACCTCATCCATACTTTTCTGCCTAGCAAACTAACTATGAACGAATCCACAGTCGAACAATAATTCTAGCCTGATGTCTACAAACCTTCCTTCCACTAATAGCCACCTGATGACTCTTAGCAAGCCTAACCAACTTAGCTCTCCCCCCAACAATTAACCTGATTGGAGAGCTATTTGTAGTAATATCTACTTTTTGATGATCCAATATTACAATTATTTCATAGGACTAAATATAGTAATTACTGCCTTATATTCTCTTTACATACTAATCACAACACAATGAGGTAAATATACTCACCATATCAATAATATTTCACTCTCCTTTACACGAAAGAATATCCTCATATCATTAAACATTTTATCCTTATTACTATGATCACTAAACCCAAAGATTATTCTAGGATCCTTGTACTGTAAATATAGCTAAAAAAATAAAACAAACAAAAAAAACATTAGATTGTGAACCTAATAATAGAAGCTTATATCTTCTTATTTACTGAAAAAGTATGCAAGAACTGCTAATTCTATGCCCCCATGTATAATAACATGACTTTTTCGAACTTTTAGAGAATGGCAGTAATCCGTTGGTCCTAGGAACCAAAAAGTTGGTACAACTACAAATAAATGTAATAAACCTATTCTCTTCCTTCACATTAGTTACCCTGCTTTTACTAACTATCCCCATCATAACTACAAGTTCTGAAAACTATAAAACCTCTAACTACACATTCTATGTAAAAACAACTATCTCAAGTGCCTTCATCACTAGTATGATTCCCACAATAATATTCATTCACACAGGTCAAGAAATAATTATCTCAAACTGACACTGACTTACGATCCAAACTGTCAAACTATCACTTAGCTTTAAAAAATGTTATTTCTCAATAATATTTATCCCAGTAGCTTATTTGTCACATGATCCATTATAGAGTTTTCAATATGGTATATAAGCTCAGATCCCAACATTAACCAATTTTTTAAATACCTCCTCCTCTTTCTCATTACTGTACTTACTCTCGTCACCGCAAATTATTTATTCCAATTATTTATTGGATGAGAAGGCGTGGGAATTGTATCATTCTTACTTATTGAGTGATGATATGGACGAGCAGATGCACATACAGCGGCCCTGCAAGCAATTCTACATAACCGCATCGGTGACATTGGTTTTACCCTAGCAATAGCATGATTCCTCATTAACCTTATAAGTCCTAAAAAGGACTTACTGCTTGCCCCATCCACACCCTCTGGAGAAGAAGGAGAAGGAGAAGGAGAAGGAGAAGGAGAAGGAGGTGAAAAAGGAGAAGAATGGTGATTGGAATGTGTGGCAGAGGGAATGGGAAGGTCGCCTGATGCTGGGGCAAATCCGTGCAAAAGAGAGACAAATGCTGGCTGATCTGGCTTCTCTGTGCCATGGGAAGGAGGCAAAAGGACAGCAAGGTTGTGAGCACCTGGGTCATAAAGCACAAAGCGCTAGGTTCCTGGGATGGGACGGGGCAGCGGGATGTGTGAGGGGTGCAAGAGGCTAAGGATGAAAGCGGGGTCACGGCCGTCTTTTCCTAGTAAGGATCAACGGAGTCAACACGTCAGCTATGGGAAACCCGTGGACTGTGGAACGCCCATAGTGCCAGAAGGCAAGCATAATGTCCAGGATGGGAGAGCAGACAGACATACATGTCACACACCAAGAAGGAAACCAACAGTCACCCTCCTCCAGGAGGTAAATCTCTTTATACCTTAAGTTATAATGCGTTTTGAGCCTGTGAATTAGAAAGATGACTCTATAAGTCAACTAGTGTCATTAAAATAGATAAAGAGAAGTAAAACAAACAAAATAATAATAACATTAACAGAAAATACAAGAGAAACAAATTATAAAATGAATGAAAAAGCAAAAAGAAAAAAGAAAAAAAAGACAACTAAGATTAAAAAGGTGTTGAAGAAATGAATCCAAAGTTGCAGCGAGCCTTTGGCTTTCTGAAGGAGCTTGCTTTGGACCATGACCAACGGCCCTGAAGGGAGAAAAGCATATGTGCCACACTCGCAGCACCTTTTGATGCTAGGACCCTGAACGCTATCAGAGTGGCTAGTGAGAAAGCACAGAAATTGGAATGGACCTCAGTTGAGAGCAAAGTTGAGGCAAGGGTTTATTGTTGTCCGGGGAGGGGTTGTCCTCAGGCAGGGGTCTGGGGTGGGGAGACCCCTCAAGGGGAGAGGGTAGGTGGGCAGACATATGTTTCCACAAGTGTGTTAGGATCTGCAGGGTGAGCCCACGGAATTCCTCCCCAGCCCGCATGTGTGTGCTGAACGTGGAAGCCCTGCAGTGACTCTCTAGCGGGCAAGGCTGGAAGGTCAAAGGCCCCCCGACTCATTTGCATCCTGAGCCCTTTGGTCCAGGGCCAGATCGGAAGTGCGTGCAGGGCTTCGTCATGGGGAATTCCCCGAGCAAAGTGTGGGCGGTGGGATGTCGGGAGTGGGAGTGAGCACGCCCTCGGCCGCCTCAGCCAATGAGGAGCTTGCGCGTGCGGGGGTGGGGCTGTGGGAAAGCCATCAAAGGCCCGAGGGGGCGGGGCCCAGGCCCGTTCTCGGAGAAGCACCTTCTGAGGGGAGGAGGCGTCCTCGTGCAGCTGCAGGTAGGAGATGGAAAGACTCGTGGGCCTTGTTTGCAGAGGCCCGGGGGCTGCTTCTGCGCACGGGGGTGGTGCGTGTCCGTCTCCCTTCAACGTCTTACTCGGAGGGCAAGGTTGTCGGCCCAGCGTCGCTGGTGCGGATGCCCTTCGGGGACCCTCTGTCCCTGAGGGGCCGTCGCCGGCGCTTGGGCGGCCCCAGCGGGGTGACTTGGCTCCTGGGTCGGCACGGCTGGCGCCTGGCCACCAAGCCGCCCTGAGTTGGAGGGGGCCCCTATTTTCTCTAGTGGTGAAATAAGCCATCTAATTGTGTCTCCTGATATTTCATTTTACCATGTTCATGAACAAAACAAAGAATATGAAACAATAGTAACCTTCAAGCATATGTGTTAGGCAATTTTTAATTATTTTTTCAAAAGTATATTTTCTCTTAATGAAATATGATTTCTGCTTGTAAAATGCAAGAAGGTGTTTCTGGACTTCCTCACCTACTACTGGTCATAGAAAGCTGAACAAAGTGCATGAAATGATCCTTGAGTCAGATTGTTTGGCCAGAGACAACCTGGAAATTAACCCCAATACCATAAAACCCGAGACTGCAAGTCACGTTGCGGAGTCGTCCCCTTGGGTTTCCTTACTCTGCTGCTGTCCTCCTGAGTACCTCTTCACAACCAAGTCTCTGGCCTTATCAGCATGTGTGAGCCCCGCGTAGGGCCCTGGAAAGGGTTCCCCTTCCTGCAACGCGAAGAGGAACAGTGTCTAGACTTTCATGTATCATTGAGAAGGAGAAAGCTGAACAAAATACATGAAACAACTTTTCTCAGACCCTGAACAGCAGGCAGATAGGGTTCGAGGGCTAGGTTCCTCGACTGAAAGTGAACACACATATCAACCTGACGACTCCGCAGCCTCCTGCCTTCAGGCAGTTTTCACGCTGCAGCTGCAGGTAGCAAGACCCATAAACAATCTGCCAAAAATCTGAATTGAGAACACTGGTGAGTTGGGATGCCAGGGAGGCTATAATCTGTGTGGCAGCACATCAGAAAAGAGAAAGCAGCTCAGAAACTTTCACACCTGCCTAATGATTCTTTTAGCCTTTATTGAATATCAGTCTAAGGACACACAGGTGATTCCATAGTGAATAAAAACAAAAACAAAAACACTGGTCTCACAAGCAAGAAATAAACCAATTCCTTCTACATTAATTTTTTTCAAAATGTGGCAATTAAATGAAGGCTAGTGAGCATTACACACATACATTGGGTACATTTCTACAGAGCAATTTTTAAAAGATATCAATAACCCCATTCTTGTCATTATAATTCTACTAAGAACGTGAAAAAAGTAATGTGAAAATATGTCTTTGCATACAAAAGGTATTCAAATAACTCTAGTATTCTTTCTTTAAATTTTTTTTTAAATTCGTGGCAAGTTGTTTTACCATTGGTGGGAAATTGTTTTACCATTTTGTGTTGGTTTCTGCCCTACAACAGAGCAAATTAGCCATATTTATTTATGTGATATTTGTATATATCACTTGCTTCTTGAGCCTCTTCCTCCTCCTTGAATAGCTTTAGTTTTAGGATGGAAAAGTTATAAGGAGCCTTGTATTTATTGTCTAAATAGTCAGGAAATCCGTTAACAATGTCACACATTCCTGACTCAATATTATGCTTCTATTATCATGTCTAGGAAGATTTTAAAATACAGATCAGTAAGTGCATTTAGTAGCTACTCTGCATTGCAAGGGGTCAGCCAGCACCACTTGCATTAGGCTGAGGCTAGGGGTACACACAGGAGCGGCAGCAAAATAGGAAGGCCTGTCCTTCTCAGGGCTTGTGATGTAGGGAAGCTGGAGGCAGGCTGAGGAGAAGAGGGGCACCCATGGGATTGCTGAGAGGAGCGTATTCCCCCCCCTCCCCCCCCCCGTTTGTTTCTAATTGGGAAGGATACAGGAGCAAACAGCCCTTCACCAACACCTGGCCTTGGGGCCTATTGCTGCAGTTTGGGGGCCTGGAGTTCCACAATGGTTGCTGCCGGGCATGGGGCAGGGCCTTGTGGGTTGTAGAGAGAGTTTTCTTTGCGTTTAAACAAATATTTAAACATACCAAAATTCCTCTTTCGTCATTTCAACAAATCAGCTCGCTATTCTGTGGGTAAACTTTATCATTAATTACAGACAATGGTAATAATTAGAGTAACGATGAATAATAATAGTAATGTTAGTAATCATAATTTAAATATCCTTCACCCACTATAATTCATGATACAGCAAATTTCAAAGCCACAAGCTATCTGGTCGACCTTTCAGCGCTGATCGCTTAGCTACAACCAAATAGCTTCAACGCCATCAGGACAAAGCCGATGCAGGGATGCAAAAGCACCGTACCCCGCTCCTCACTCATTTCCTCGGTGTCCCCTGCAGGTTGCATTATCTGTCTCCCGCGTCCTCCCGTTAACGCGAGTTCAGAAGCTCTTCAGGCACTAAGACCGTGCCAGGGTCGCGTCTCTGGTGCCTCAGCGGATGGCACAGGTCGCTTTCCGGACTTCAGATATTTGGCGCCTCTGACCACCGCGCCCGGGCAGGACTGGGGCCGTGCCTTGGGCGATCGCTCTATTCACCCTCGACATTTCCTGTTGTCACCTGCAGTGAGGAAACCGTGTGTGTAATTCACACAACTGCCGAGCCTGCAAAGAGAACGGAAGGGACCACAGGCTCCCCGGGAAGGCGCAGCCAGGCCTTGGACGATCACAGAGCTCGGGAACACGATAGCGGCCGTCGTGGAGCAGCTTCACCGCCGCCCGGCCCTGGGCCGAACCTGGTACACCAGGCGGAAAGGATGCGCAGCCTCGAGAACCGAGCCCGGGGACCGCGGTGCCGCCCGAGCACACAGCCCAGCGCCGCTTTGTTCCGCGCATCCGGCTTTGCCAAACTCCGTGGTAGGACGCCCGGAATACTGGAACGGGTGGCGGGACCCAGGCCCGTACGCAGATGGAGACACACGGCTACTCCTAGCCGAGACGGGAAAACTGGAAAATGTGACACAGAACTCCACAACGGGCACGATCACTCGCTCCTGGCCACAAGCGTTAGCCCAGGCGGCCCCCGCGCGCGGAGGAAACACCGAGACCGCCTACAACGGTGGCGCGCCCTCGCCTCGCAAATCTGTGCCCTCAAATTCAGTGGGAGTAGGACGCGTCCAGGGCGCGGGGACGAAGCCCCGGCGCACACGTCAACGAGCACGGACCCGGCCGTGCTTGCCCAGTCCCGGAGCTTGGAGCGGGGTGATCGATGAGGGGAAATGAACGCCCCTAACAGCGACACAGGTGGACGCACGGCGAGCCACAGGGGCTCCGTCATCAAGACAGTCTCCCAGTCCTCTCCGGAGCTCCAAAGGAAGAAAAGGCGCGGGGAAATACTGGTCGACCCGAGCAACCGTCACGCCCCCACCTCTCAGGACCGTAACGTCAAGCCACCTCACACAAGCCTGCAAAAGCAATCTTCAGAAGAAGGAGACCTACTCAGGCCTCGGCATCACCGGGGTTTCCGCCGCCAGTGCTGCCGGAGTCTGGAGCTGTGCTCCGCATCTGCCGGCTGAACTGCAGCCCTTGTGATGGTCGCCGAAGGGAAGGGACGATCTGAAAGCCGCCACCAGGGGCGCCCGACAAACGGTTCGAGCGTACACGGGACGAGTCGCCGTCGCCGGCAGGCCGCAGCGGCACCGGGCGCCCGAACACCCGAGCTCACCCAGGGACTCTGCCTCGGAGGGGGCGCCCGGCCCGAACAGCGCGATGCGGCGACGCGCAGCGGTCCCGGCAACAGACGAGGGCGGGCGGAGATCAGGAGGCTGCCTGCGGTGGAGGAGAGGCCCTCCCCGCGAGGTTGCAGGGCCGCAGGCCAACCTGAACAAGGGAAACTCTGCAGGGGATTGGACTGTGGGAACTGTAAGCTGAAACAGTGAAAGCAAAACATAAAGAAAGCAAGCGGAAGACATTTGACTAATTTCAGAGTTCAGATGTCACTGAAGTATAAAAAAAAAACAAGGCTCAGAAGTCACAAGGTAAACCATTGAAAACCCGACCACATAATTGGTCCTTACAATTAGCTTAATCGTAATTAAGCTAATTGCATAATTGGTCTTTACTAAGCAAAACCAGATGACAAGAAAGGTGCGTGCGGGAACATTTGTGATACTACATGTATAATAAGAATGTTGATATCAGCATTACTTTATAACAGATTATTTAGTAAACATACAAAGGAATCAGTTAAATTTTCCTTGCACTTACATAGCACAAGACAATCAATTTGCTTTTTGGTTTATAGCTTTTTTTTTTTTTTTTTTTTAAATAATGAGCTAGATCTATAGGTATTGACCTGAAAGATGCCGATGGCAAACTGTTAAGTGAAAATAGAAAGTTTTAGCGCTTCCACTGGTGCAGATACATGCACTTGTGTTTTTAAAAAATGAAGTGGAAAAGTAAAGAGAACAGCTAAAGCAATTTTAAAAAGCAAGAATCAAGGCTTCCGTATAGACTAGAGTCTAGACAGAAAGATAAGTGTGCTAGAAACAAAGATGGGCCACACTATGTGCTTTTCTGCTCCCTCCTACTATTGTCTTGGGACAGGCAGCTGGCATCTCAGCCCCTCCACCTCTCTGCTCCACTAACACCCAGAGCCACTGCCGGCAATCAGAACTCTGACTCTGCAGGCCTGGGATCCCTATGTCCACAGTCTCTTCCTTCATATCAGGAGCCTGTAGCAATTCACTTGTTTGCCCACCATCCAGGCTCAGAGATGCTGGCTCTAACATACACCATGTAGTCCTTCTCTCCATAAGCTTTGAGCTGATATTCGAAGGGAAAACCATTCCTCTCACAAAACACGTATGAGCCATGGGGACAAACTGGAAGTTTGCACCTGGACTCATTATACTAACTGCGTACACTCAACTCGCAAAGACACGAGAGCAACAGAGTCCACGGTGCTGCTTGCATGACACGGCCATTGCTTACTTGAAGTATCCAGGCTCACTTCTGTGGCAGGAAGAATACGAAGTACACATACACGTACAAACATAGAGGCACACACATACCCAGGAGCTAATCTGTACTCCTGCTAGGGCTGGCAATGGTGGGAGCAGAAAAGAAGTCACTGTTGCTACTTCTCGTGTCCTCTGCACTGACAGAGCCTGTTTTACCGATTTCACTGTGGAGAGTGCGGGCTTGGAGCTCCATAGTCTGTGGTTTGCTGTCCAGCACCCTGTGCTTTCTTCATTCCACTCTACCCTTTCTCCTCAATACACAGTTACCATTAAGAAATAAGAATCTGCACACATCACATTCAGTTTTCAAATCTGAACAAAGTTAAAGAACACAGAAAGAAACTGAGTTATTGTGGAAAAGTTAATGAGGAAATTTTATTTATCTTTTCTTGTAGCTACTGATATGTTCAAATATAGTATAAAAGCTTACTATTTTTAAAAATCAGGAAAACTAAGTGATTCCTCATGACTCTTTTTTGCCTATCACCCACCTCTACCCCAGCTTCTGTCACACTGGGCTCATCCGATGACATGCCTGTTCTCCTGGTTTGGAGACTTCTTTCACACTCATCACTGTCATCTATGCTCACTACACACCTGAGGCCATGGTAGCCCTTCACATGGTAAATCAGGGGATTTTTCTCCACTGAGCCTGAGGGATGCATTTTTTTTTTCTTTTAATAGAAACTTCTCCCATCTGTGCTCAAAGTCACAGCCTTTACGGATGCTGTAACAAGTGGGTGTGAATGATAGAAAGAGGCTGTTTCCATATCAGTCCCTGAGCTGCCATATGTCTAACAGAGTGGTGGATGTTACTGGCATTAATATTTCCTGGGTGGCATTAGAAGATCCAGGCTGAAAGGAGAAGCTGGACAATTTGGCAAGACAGATAAAACCAGGAATGAGAGAAAGTCTCTCATTGTTTCAATGTCAAGACTCAGCCACCACCGTCCTCCTCTGCATCCTCATGCAGGACGGTTGAGATACTGACCAGATAAGGTGAGGAGACAGAAAACAGTCATGAGAGCCAAGCCTCCAGAGCCCTGCTAGATGCCCCAGGCATGAGTCTCCAACCACTCACCTGGGGGGGGGGGGGGGGTGGCCTCCTACCAAACCACGGGCATGCAGAGATATGGTGAACCCTCCTCTCTCTGGGGTCAAAGCACTATGGGCTACTCCCCACACAAACAGGGTAGTAATGTTTCCATTTCGAACAGAAAAAAAATGAAAATCACGAGCTGTTAAACTCTGATTAGACCTATTTGTTCAGAGTTATTTAATTAATATTCAATTCCTGATATTTACACCAAATCCCAGGAAACCCTCAAGGTGATCACTTGGGGAATCATGACTCCACAGAACAAACACCACTCTCAAACATTTCCATAACTAATTCTTGATCAAATGCACCAGGCTTTGTTCTCCAATACCCACCGAAGTGGTTTAGAGTCCCCCGTCCTTCCTGCTGTGCCCTCCCCTGACCCTCTGGATGCAACTGCCTTCAGTCATCTTGACTCCTCCGCATGTGGAAATCAGGCAACTTTGGAACCCTAACCTTAGTTCCATCATCCTTGGCCTCAGATATGTTGCCAAGCCACTCTCAACCTTTTCAATGGTGGATGAAACAGTCTAAGGGGTCATGTGTTGGTGGAAGTTCAGGCACTCTGGTCACACAGATATGCTCTCAAAGCCCCTTGCACAAGAAATAAGCAGGAGCATGTACACCATAAGGTCCCTGGTGGGTGTCAGAGTCCCACAGGGCCGGCACCCTCATCAAATGCAGAGGAAGTTTAATTTGGGGTGAAATTTAGTTGACAGCTTCAGAGGCATTGGTGAAACACTGCATGGATTTCTGCCCTACTAAATATTATTGGCAGAAACATTCTTCATTTCATAATTTTTGTATAGGCAGGTATTTGTCTCTAAGGAAGAAAAAATAAGCTAATTACTTTCTTCATTGAACAAATCTGTGTGCTCACTCAAAACGTATTCTGACATTTAGTTGACATTCTCCATCTTCTTAAAAGATAAGAAATAGGCTGATTCATAACAATGTATGACAAAGCAACAACAAAAAAAGATAAGAAATATAATCATTTGTTTCATTTCGCCCTGCTCATCTCAAGGTTTCCCATTGTCCCAGAAGGGTGTGCTTCCTCTGAGTGCAAGTCCCACCTACCCTCTTGTCTTCAGAAGATAGCTCAGGCCTCAACCACAAGTTCAGCCCTTGAAATAAACACCTGAGATGACCTAGTGGCCCTAGGAGAATGAGAAACTCTCCCCAGTGTGGTGACAAACCTTGGGTTCCCTCCCCAACTAATCTCCTGCCAAGCCTCCCTCCCCTCAGGGTTATCGTCCTAAATGACGTCTGTGGGCAGCAGCTGATGTGAAAGAGAAGAGTGTGTCCAGAGGCCCAGCACCGCCCCATCCTTTCCTCCAGCAGCTCTATTTCTGGGCCTGGCTTCTTTTTTTGTCTGTTTTACCATGAGCACTCTTTCTAGCCATCCTAGGACTTCCTTTAGAGTAGATCGTTAAAGGCTCCTCAACCACCATTGGCCTCATTTGCGATTGCTATACTTCCCTTCTGAAATTAATTCACTTTTTTCAGAAAGATTGAGTCAGGGACTTCCCTGGTGGTGCAGTGGTTAAGAATCCACCGGCCAATGCAGGGGACACAGGTTTGATCACTGGTCTAGGGAGATGCCACATGCCAGAGAGCAACAAATCCTGTGCACCCCAACTACTGAAGTGTGCACACCCTGGAGCAGGCGCTCCACAACAGGAGAAGCCACCACAGAGAGAAGCCAGGCAGCGCAGTGAAGAGGCGCCTCTGCAGGCATGAAGGGCACACTGCCGAAAGCTGGTGTGCAGCAGTGAAGTTCCAGAGCAGCCAAAAGAAACTAGTTAACTTTTAAAAGAGTGAGTCCAGGGAAAAGAAAAGAAATGACATTTCTTTTTATTTTCATTCTTCTTCTGACATTTTGTACCTGATTCTGTTAGATATTTAGAGTCCTTACAAAACTCCAGGTCACAGAAAAGGAGGAATTCCTGGTTAGTGTTCAGCGTCTCAGGGAACAGGTACACATCACTTCTGCTGAAAAGTCCAAGGAGAGGTGAGGGTAGCAATGAACCAAAACCACCAGCAAACCCCAAGAGGAGCGCAGCCCACGGACCCCGGAGCAGCTGTCTGCGGGCTCAGCCGGGGGCAGCAGAGGGCCTCAGGCTGGCTGGGCTTCCTGAGCCCCAGACTGTGGGGAAGGCTGTGGTCTTTCAGTGATGGTTCAGATTCCCCACCAGGAAAACCAGACCTGACCTCAGCATCTCTGACTCAGTACATACCTTCAGGGCCCACCCCAAGTCCGCCCTCTCCTCCTCTCTCTCATGCAGAATGAACCGTCTGCATGCAGTGTGGGCTAGGTCACTGATCATCCTGGGGTGCTAAGGCCAGGGATGGCCACATAACTCACCACTTGTCATTCTTGGGATCATAAGAGCTTATCTACTTCCTCATTCAGGGTGAGGAACAGCAGTGGCTGTGACAGGCAGGACGTCCCAGTTAGGCAGAGGGACAGGCTGAGTCAAGGAGAAACGACAGGAGGCTGTCTATGCGGGAAGCTGACCAGGGCGGCGTGGCCAGCCCCTCTGTTCAGGGGCAGACAGACGCCCTTATTGCCAGAAGCAAACGTGAAGCAGCCGGGGTCCCAGGGCTGTGACTCACAGCAGGTAATGACTCCAGGTTCTTCGCCTTTGTACCAGGCGGGCACTTGTGAATCTGGGATGGCCATGGAGAGCCAAGCCAGGTGTACGGTCAGCCCATGGAGCCTGCAGACCTTGACACCCACTGGGGCGAACACAGAGAGAAGGGCTGACCGGTCACCAACTCTCACTGAGGGGAGAGGGTGGGAAGCTTTGGCCTGAGTCTCATCCCTAGGACCTACCTGCAAGGTTAAAGACTGACCTGACCATTACTAGATTATTTTAACAGAAGCCCAGGGTTCCTACTATACCCAGTTTCTCATGGGCCAAGGTGAAGATGGCAGAGGATGTTAGCATCATTCCTTCTTGGATTCATTTGTAAATTTATCCAATATTTATTGGACATTTTTTATCATTAGTGATAAAAACCAAATCTCTCTTAGAGAAACACATTCTCTGCTGGTAATACAGAAAGTAACCCTCACCACAGGGCAGTGGAGAGTCCACTTGCTCCGCCCGGGAGACTGGAAGTCCTGACAGTCTCATAGGGGAGGGAATGTTCAGGTGAGTCTTTAAAAGTGAGACTTTTTTTTACCTGGAGGTGGAGGCAGCTAGTGTGAAGAGCAAGAGCATTTGTAAAAATGAACCTCATTTCCCCCCTTCTCCTCTCAGGTGCTCAGATAGCATGGCATCCTGGGCTATTCTTTGAAATCTCCACGCACCCTCCATGCATAGAGCATTTCCCTTTTCTCTGTGATTCCCCTGAAACACACTTCTCTTCCATGGATAGAAAGCTCATTCCTTCACTGGCTTAGGTTTACACTTAAAAGCTCCCTCCTTGGGAAGAGATTCCACACCACACAAGGAAAGCATCAGCTCCATCTTTCTCTGTCCACTTGTCCTGCTCTCTCATTTTCTCTCTTATTTTTTGTATCTCTGACAGCCTCTAGGAATGGGGCTCTGGTGAAGGGAGATGTGGGGAGAGGGTAGGGTGCTATCTACTCTCCACAGGCTTTGCTGGAAAAGAAGCTGTGTTTTTTTTCAGAGACAAGGCATGAATATAAGCTGAAGGTAAATTGAAACTTAATTTGAAGGTATTAATAAATTAAACATTAAGTGTGAAAGACAAAAAACCATGAAACCTTCTGAAGCATACATAACAGAATGCTATTATGATGTCTGGAGGATTAAGGACTTCTTTAAAAAGCCAAACAAATGGGTGAGCAAAAGATGGATAAATATGACCATGTTACAAGTGACAACTGCTGCTCATCAAAAGACATCATAAAATGAGTAAAACAAAAGCCAGGGAGTGGGAAGTGACATGTGCAACAAGTGTAAAGATCTTTCACCAATAAAAATATTTAAAAAGTAGATGTCAAAAACACATTAACAGGCATTGCATGGAAGGTGAAACATGGAAGTCCAATGAACTTTTAAAATGTGATCAATTTCATTTGTTATAAAGTAAATACAAATTAAAATTGCAACAAAACACCATCTCATACCTCACAGTTGAGTGAACATTTATGAGTGACTATGAAAAGGCTGACTCAGATGTGGAACAGAAGAAACTGTCATTCCTTGTTAATCGGAATGTCGACTGCTGTAACATAGCTCAGCTGGACAAGTTCACACCTTTAGTTTCATTAATTGCCATCCAGCTCATAAAGTAGATGCATGTGAATGATATTCCTAACAGCAACGAGCTGTAAACAGTTCCAACATCCAGCAACAATAGAATGGATACATTTTGGCTCATTTAAAATATGGACTACTATATAGCAGTAAAACTAATTCAATAGCATGCATACGAACAACTGAACCTCAGAAACCAATATCACACAGAAAATAAACATTATTTCACAAAAGGATAATCACTGTGATTCTACTTACATAAAGGGACAAAAGAGAAAAATACTTTGTACTGTTTAGGAACTCATATGCATGTGCAACTCTCAAATAAAAGGCAGGGAATGACATAGAATTGAGATATATGGAAAAATTAGAATCTTTTTAAATGAGAGTGGAGTTGAGAACATGAGAATTTGCTTTACTATTATTTTGCAAATTGTGAACTTATATTACCTACAAGCTTTTCTTTGTATACTTTATTTCTCAGTAAGATTTGTGCCACACATCAAAATAAATTCCAAGTGACATTTAATATAAAATTTGATACCATAAACCTTAAGAATAAAGCATAAATATGTATGCAATCTTGAAATGGGGAAGACCTTGATAATAAAATATAAATATATATGCAAGCTTGGGATGGGGAAGACCTTGATAAACTCTGATGGACTGGGTTTGTCCACCCAGGTAGATGATTTGAAGTTCTAACCTGCAGAGACTCAGAATGTGGCTCTATCTACAGATAGAGTTCTTAAAGAGGTAAATAAATTGAGGCCTTTAAGTTGTGCCCTAATCCAATATGATTCTTGTCCCTGTAAGAAAAGGAAATTGAACACAAAAAGAAACCCCAGGGATGGGTGCACACAGAGGAAGGGGCAAGTGAGGACCCAGAGAAAGTGATCATCTGCAAGTCAAGGAGCAAGTCCTCGAGAGACTCAAGCCCAACCACACTGTGATCTTGGATGTCCAGCCTCTGGAGCTGTAAGAAAACAAATGTCTGTTGTTCAAGCTTCTGGGGATATACTATTTTGTTATGGCAGCCCCAGAAAACTAATATATAAGCATTGCATTGAATGCCAAACTAAATAGAAAAGTCTTTATGGGTCTTACTACAACATTGCTAAACACTTACACATCAAAAAATAAAAGGAAAATGACAAACTCAGAAAACTAGAACACATTTGACAAAAGCCTGACATTACCAATAAATAACTCCTACAAGTGTGTAATAAAACAAGTAATCTAGTAAAAAGTTTGGCAAGATACATAGGCTGAAATGTTCATATAAAAAAATACAAATGCTTGTTAGAAAATAGAATAAAAGAGTAATTTCCATCAACAAATTAAGGTTGAGATATTATTTTGTCTTCTATTAAGAGACAAAAGCCTCATAAAATAATAGCACACACATTTAACAAAGATTGTAGCTATCATCCTTAGCAGATCTAAATATTCAGCATTCCTTCTTGTTTGGTCCTTTGACAGCACATACAGATCAAAAGCTTTAAAAATGATTTATATTTGGCATCGAAATTTTAAGTCTCACCTCTGGGAATTTATACCAACTAATTAGGTAAAAATTTTGACTATTTTACTTTATAATCTTTACTCTCAACATAAGGATTTGGTTCAAGAAAGTATAGCAGCTTTCACACCATTTAAAATGTTTAAACTGGAAAGAACATAAATCAGATTATGAAGCAAGCTCATCTCTGATAGTAGATTTTCTGAGCTGTATGCAGGTAAATTTAAATGTTGTCTTTCATTGTCACCAATATTTTTCAAAGTTTGGTATGATAAAATATAGATTGCTTTGATAATAATGTGGTGGTGGTTTAGTCACTAAGTTGTGTCTGACTCTTTGTGAACCCATGGACTGTAGCCCTCCAGGCTGCTCTGTCCACAGATTTCCCAGGCAAGAACACTGGAGTGGGTTGCCATCTCCTTCTCCAGGGGATCTTGCTGACTCAGGGATGGAACCCATGTCTCCTGCACTGCAGGCAGATTTATTACAGCTGAGCCTCCAGGGAAGCCCAAGAAGTCTATAAAGTCACTTCAAGAGCAGCATGAAAGTAACTGCTGAGGGGTTTGAGTAGGCTGGGAAGTGGACATCCGGGGGTCTGAGGCCAGGACAGGCCCATCTGCATCTGAACCGTGGGCACTCTCACTTGCTCTCCAACCTTGGCTGGGTTTCTGAAAGTGCTGAAGTCTGAGTTCAGTCAGCTGCCTCAGAACCTTGTTACCAGAACTCAAAGGGCTCAGAGTGGGCACAGAGAAAGGCTGCTTCTCACCAACTCCTCCAATCTTGTACAGTTAGAAAGAAGAGATTTTTAAAATTGAGAGTAATAAGGTCTTTTTGAATCAGGGGAGATGCAGAAGTAGAAACAGGCCAGAGAGATGGAAAGAATCCAAAGCAGGACCAGAATCCAAAGGATGCTAAGCATGATCACCCTGTGCTCAGTATCACGAGTCATTCTCTGGGATTTGAGGGATTGCTAGCTACCCTCACTATGCGAGGAAACCATCATTCTACTAGCTACCCTCACAGATGTGACAAATGGACTCATTGGAAAAGACCCCGATGCTTCTGAGAAATATCAAAGGCAGGAGAAGGGCATGACAGGCAAGAAGGTGGTTCAATGGCATCTCCGACTCGATGGATATGAGTGTGAGTAAGCTCTGGGAGTTGGTGATGGACAGGGAGGCCTGGTGTCCATGGGGTCACAGAGAGTTGGACATGACTGAGTGACTGAACTGAACTGAGCTACCCTCATATGAGTGCCAATATATGTCTTATCTCACGTAATTTCCCACACAGGTCTATGGTGCAATACGATTGTCATTTCTGTTCTAGAAGTAAAGAAACAGGTGATTAAAGACAGTAGGTATCCTGTTCAAAATCACACAAGTAGACAGAGTAGCGATAGGATGTGGAAGTTTGTGTAACTCAGAGCCAGCTTGTGTCCATCCGCCCAGCATCCCTGTTTCTAAATGCATTCACCCTGACTCACACAAGCACAGTTTACTTCAGGCTTGGGGGCTGAAAATGACTGGCTTCTCACCTCAGCATTTGACAGCATATTGCTGTCACTTTCAACTAGGTGTCAGAAGGAAGAGAAAGATGGAAAACTAAGTTTACATGGGACATGTTGCAATATCAGGTCATTTTCCCCTGGTTAATGCTGTTTTCTTCCAGTGGCGATCCCCCTGGTTCTGGATGCTCATCTTTGTTGGCCGGTGCTTGACTGGTGGTCAGGATGCAGGTGCAAGGCCCCAGGAGCCACTTTGGGCATCACCCTCTCAGCTAGCTGTCTCCAGAGCATCTCCAGATCTAAGTGAGATCATTAAAACACAGCCCTCCCACTGTTTCCCTGAGGCGCCTCTGCCTGCAGTCCCTTCTTGCCCACTCGGAGGGCCTCTCCTATCTACCCACATCTTCCCTTTCCTCTCTCTCAGGAGAGTGGCTTCTGAATTGCTTTTCAGAGGATACATATTATCGAATTACCTTTCCTCATTCTAACTCCCTGAAACAAAGAAATTCTTCCTAATACTAGGGGGGCCATGTGTCTTTTAAAAAGATACATTTTTTAAAGAAAAAATGTTAAAATTTAAAGAATTTCTTCCTACTAGTAGGAGCCCATGTATCTTTAAAAAGATACATTTCCCTACCTGCTCATTTCTTATTGCTGGTATAACAAACGAGCACAAGCTCATTTTCTCACCGTAGGAAGAGGTCCAATATGGATCTCGCTGTGTGCGCATCGAGGCGTCGGCGGGGCCACGTTCCTTCTGGAGGATCGGGGTCTGTTCTTCCTAGGGGTCACCGCACTGCTCACCTGTGGGCCCAGCAACCACTTCGGTCCCGCTGTGGCTCGTGTCCGCACGTCTCCTTCACCAGCTGTGACCCTCCTGACTCCCGCTCTGACTTCTGAGGACCCTTGGGACCATATTGCACCCGCACCAGTAACCCAGAAGGGCCTCCCCAGGTGTAGGTCCTTTCTGTAACCACACCCACACACGTGCCTTTTGCCACGTGAGTTAACACAGTCACAGGTTCTGGGGATTAGGACCCGGACATCATTTGGGGGGAGGGGAGCTGTTGATCACACTACTCCTTCTGCACAACCTGAAAGAAAATTACTTTAAACAGATGCAAAGTAACTTCACAAGAGCTCAGAGTATAATCAAGTACTAAAATATGATATACAGATAATAAAAGAATTGGGTCATAATGCGGGTCAGAATAAACAGGCCCGGAAGAATGCTTTCCTAAATTTTCACCAGCAAGAAACAATGATCAGACTGTATTTGGGTGACACCTGTCAGGGCCGTGTCCTAAAGCATGAGGTCGGGGAGGGTGGGTGGGGTCCGCACAGACAGGGCTGAGCCCGGAGAGGTGCCTGTGACCGCAGGCCCAGAATCCACCGAAGAGCTAGGCCTGCTGAGGGTTCAGGCAGGAGAACCCCAGACACTAGGGCGGGAGCTGGGTGGGCAAGATGTGGTTGCGGGTGTGGGGGTCCCTGAGATGCTGAAGCGTCTCACCACGTATTTGTGCAAGTGCCCCACCGTCTTTAACTCCTAGTTACCGCGTGATGTCCTGATCTGTAGCGTCCATTCAACACAAAAGCACAATGTTTTAACAGCAGCGTGGCAGGGACTGCAGAGGGCGGTCCGGGCCGCTGAGATCAAGAAGCACGTGAGAAACGGAGCACCGCCACTGAGCCCGGAGCCCGGGGGGACTCCTCCCGCCCCGCCCCTCGGTGATCCCCAGCCCCGGAGCTTCCCGCTGGGGTCCTCTGCTGGGGAGGCCCCGGCGCCCGCACGTCTGAGCCCTGGGCCCCGCGACCGAGCTCTGGGACAGGCCGCGCACCGGTTCTCCCGATCCTCCTCCCGCACGTTCCCGCGGCGGCGGCCGAGGCCCCAGGTCGGGCCCGTGGAGGCGAGTGGGCGGAGGACGCGAGGCCTCGTCGGTGGCCGCGTGCGGGGAGCGGGTGCAGTTTCTCCCCGCGGGGCCGAGCCCATTCGATCGGAAGTCCTTAGCCCGGCAGAGGAGCCGCTGTGCCGCCGGCGGGTCCCCCGGTCCTCCTCCTCCCCGGCCTCCGGGGGATTGGGACCGTCTCCGGGGCCCGGAGGCCGCCCGGCTCTCTCCTCGCCTCCTCCCAGCTTCTCGGGGCGCACACGGCTGCCGGGTTCCCGCGCCCGCAGCGTCGGCCAGGGACCCGGAGCTCCTGCGGGGACGGGACCCCGGATCCCGCCAGCCCCGGGCCCTCCGTGCGAGTCGTCTGCCTCGCGGGCGCGATTTCCCGGAGCGGACGCCGGAGCGGCAGCCCCAGTCGGGGAGACGCGGCCGCCGAAGGCACCGTTGGGCGGAGACACGGGGCCGCCTCTGCTCCTGGCTTCGCCGGCCGCCCCGTCTGCAGCCCGAGGGCCGGGGTACACCGCGTGAGGCCGCTTTACCGTCTGCCCGTGGAGCTCAGGCGCGGCCCCGAAACTACGACTTGGGGTCAACTGCACGCGCGCCGCTGCTTTGATCCATGTCTCTGGTGTGAAAGGACCCAGATCTCCCACCCTGGGCCTAAGAAATGTTCTTTATAAATGTTTTGTAGAAGGCGTTCTTTCTGCTGCCAAGGTAAGACGGTGGGTGATTTGAAACACCACCGTCACCCACTGTTGGCGGTGAGCCTGAAGGGCAGGTGTCAGTCCCGACCCCTTTGGGTGCGCGGGCACAGAACACTGCCGACACGGCTGGTCATCAGCCGTCAGCGAGTCAGACTCTCAGGGCTGGACTCCAGCTCCAGGGCTGGGGCTGGAAAGGCGGCTTCTGGCCCTCTGGGAGCCTCACTAGGTACTGGTGACTTGATGGCTGAGGGACTGTGCCCAGAGAGGAACTGCTGCTCAGAACTCGATGGGCGCCCAGCGCGCAGCAGGAAAGGGGGGACCGGACGCGCAGCTTCACCCCCTGCTGGAGGCTGGGGACGCACAGATGAGGTTGTTGCAGCAAAAATAGAAATGAAGCTTTTCCTCTCCTGAGAACAAGGAAAGTAAACAGCGAAGAGACTAGAGAAGAAACATGACCGGTCGTCAAAGAGTTAATCTCTCCTAGTTTTTAGTGTTACCAGCCTGCAGTGTCTGTAACCAGAAGTCCCCTAATGCTACGTGATGTTCATCCTGTGCCACATTTTTGCTCTCCCTGCACCCTCCTGTAGCAAGTCACCCCGTAGAGCTGTTTGCATCTCGGAAGGAAGGTGGCAGGCTGAGGGACCCAGGGGACCCAGGCGGTATACAGCCTCTTAGTTCCCCCAGGTGGGGACAGGGCACTGTTCCTGGGGTGCTAGCCCACTGTGTGCCCCCTTGGCCAGCTGAGGAGTAAAGCCAGCTACTTCCTCCAAAATTTCGTGTCCGTATTTTTTAATGTGGTAGGTAGAGAAAGGCGAGATTTTCGCAGTAACAAGGTGGCCACGCATGAGCAGAGGAGTGGGCAGGGGGATGGAGCATCCCCGGGGGAGGAGTTGGTCCCCTCACGCCTCAGGCAGCTTTTGGTAGTATGGTGTTTGATTTTTGATAATAGGTTTCATAGTTTCAGCACATGGCTAGTACAATCACTCTGTCTTGGAATGGTGGGCTCTACGGGTGGGAGATTCCACTCTAACTGGATAGAATAGGCCATGCATCTCACATCCCATGAACCAAATTCTGCTCCCAGATTGTGCTGCTGGGACCTGAAAGCTAAAACTGGTTTTTATATCTTTAAATGGTTGAAAATAATTCTTAAGAATAATATTTGCAGCATGAAAATTATATTCATTTGGATTTCCTTGTCTATAAGTAATGCTTTATTGAGACAGGCTCTTTTATGTACCTTTTTTCGGTGGTGCTTCTTGGATACAATGACTGAACTGAGTAGATGGAACAGATGTCATATGGCAAAGTTAAAATATTTACTCTCTGGATATTTACAGAAGTTTGCCAACCTCCACTCTAAAAATATGGTAGTTTTTTTTTTTTTTTTTTAAACACATATGCTGAGAGCTATACTTTAGAAATAGTTACACTGTGAATTTTGTCCTTTGAGACAAACCTCCTCTAGGTAGATGTAAAACTGGTTACATCACTCTCAGTAATCTCAGTTAGAACAAGTAGCCTGTGCACTCAGTTGCTACTCAGTTGCTAAGTTGTGTCTCTTTGTGACTCTGCACTGTATCCCTCCAGGCTCCTCTGTCCATGGAATTTTCCAGGCAAGAATACTGGAGTGGGTTATCACTTCCTCTTCCAGGAGATCTTCCCAACCCAGGGATCAAACCCAGGTCTCCCTCATTCTTTACCATCTGAGCCACCAGGAAAACCTCTTAGGAGAATGGTCAAGTTGAATCAAGTTCTCAGAGTGATGTTTACTCTACTTTCTGTCTCAACTGTCACTCCTTAATTGAATCTCCCACCCTTTTCTGCCTTGATTTGTCAAATTTTCCACATCTGCCTCTCCCCTGCCCCCAAACGGTCTTTCTGCATTCCTTCTAATCTATCTTTTCTACAACAGAAAATGTTACTTAAAAAAACAAAAAAAAAAGAAAGAAAGGAAAGAAATAAAACACCAAATCCTCCTTAAAAAATTTCAGTTGTTTCTCACTACCACCAGGCCCAAGATTCTAGGACCTTCCATGAAGGACCCTACGTTTGTCCTCACTCTACTCTTTCAGCCATTCTGGACTTTTAGTGCCTGACACTATACATTTCCCCCCGATTCAAGACTTTATCTATGCTGTTCCTCCTGCCTGGGGAGCTCTTCTCCCTACCCCTTCTTCCACCAGCTCCCCATCATGGGGAGCTTTCACCTTCATGTCTAATACCCCTTGTTTAGGGGCGTCTTCCCTAACCCTTCCATCAGCTCCCAGAGCACCTGTATTCACCCTCTGTAGCATTCATCAGATTGTCAGTTCTTATGTGATTTCCTGCTGAACTGAAAACTTCATGAAAGCAGGGCTGTGTCTTGCTCATGGTCCTTTCCTGGCCCCTGACATGAGTTGATTCTCAGTCACTATTGAATGGATGATTGAAGGAGAGTGACAGGGGTGTGCTGGAAAGGGCCTGGCTCTGCAATGATCTGGAGATGCCACATATCTTTGGAGGATTTGGAGATTGACCTAGGTAATCTCTAACATTCATCAGCTCTGACATGTATTAATATTTTGTATTATGCCCCAGCCTGTTCCATTTGCTCCTGGATATTTGGCTAAACATTGGTTGTACTTGGTGACTTGAGATTCAAGATTAGGCTGTGGATAAAAAAGTTAAAAGTGACAACAGTTTGGTTGCAGATAAGTACACACATAAAATAATCTACATAATTTCTGTGATCTTTTTCAGTTACACAATTCAGAGAATAGCCACCACAATCACATAGTCATGCACTTGGCCAGATAGTTTCCTGGGTACTAAATTACCATAGCCAAAGAACCAAGTGTTATCTCTGAAGGTCTGGGAACTAGCCACATTTGGCCAAGGGAGAACTTAACTTATGGCAGTTTTTATCTTTTGCTAAATATAGACACTGGAAAGTGATAAATGACCCTCCAAGGGGACTAATCAAGCAGGTTAAAACTTGTACTCTAGAAACACAAGGGATTCTCTCCATGGGAATGTCACTTTATTCAAAGCTTTCAACATCCTCTGAAATGGGGAACATACAGGGCAAAACTCTGCCGGCTATACTTGCAATTAAAATTTGCTTTTGGCTTTTTATATGAGTGGATTCTCATTCATATCTGTCCATAGATTCCAAGATCACAATTAATGTTTCCTGAGTTACAGAAGTCAGTTCTGCATCACCTAGGATTAGGGCAGATTCAAACCCACTCTTGTGGTTTAATGTAAAAACAACCTTCTGTAAAGGCCTATAGAACACATGGTTAGCTGACTCTGTGGCTAAAATCTGGGGAAAGTCTCTTAGGGAGTTGTTTTCCTGCCAGATGTTTGATACTACAAGGGGAGAGGTTCAAATCTGGATTTGTGTTTCCAAACAGTTGCTCTAATTAATGCAGTGCTTATCAAAGGTGAGGTCCATTATCACCATTGTTGGAAACAGAGTCATTACTGAATGACCACACCCTTTTCTGATGTGGAGTGGAAATGCCTCAGAGCCACACACTAGGGCTGGGAGAATCTGCCCCACGACAGGCGGTGGGAGGAGATCGCATTCCTATCTCAGCGAGTTTACCATCCACTGAGTGATCATTCTCACAGGCAGCCCCAAGACTCCACATGAAATGTTGAGAGGGTAACTGATCCAGGACCTCCTAAGACCTGCACTAGCCCTGCAGGCCGACAGAAAAAGGGTGATCCAGCTTACGCGTGGCACCTTAAAATAAATAAATAAATAAAAAACAGAGCACCAAGGTCATCAATACAGGACACAGATCGGTGCTTGCAAAGGGCGGGCTGTGGGGATGTGAGGAGTGGGCGGAGGTTGTCAAGAGGAACAGACTTGCAATTATAGAAAAGTAACTCATGGGGCCATCATGTGTAGCATGGCAACTATAGCTAGTAATACTATTTATTTTGTGCACTTAAAAGTTCCTAAAAGAGTGGATCTAAAAAGTCTTCATCACACACATGAAAGTTGTAGGTATATAAGGTGATGGACATGAGATGGACTTATCATGGTGATCATTTCAGAATATATACAGGTAAGGAATCATTATGTTGCACACAGAAAGCTAATATAAAGGTAAAAGTCAACTATGCATCAATTAATAAAAACACGAAAAAGGTGGAAGGACGATATGCACTCTCACAATTGCTGAGAAAGATTAAGCATTGAGCTTTGCATCAGGGTCTGCAGTCTTCCTTCCTCTCATCAATGGAAACGGTATGTACAGCCTTGGATACAGCAGATGGGATAGGCCTGGGGTTCTGCATTTCTCATAAGCTCCCAGGAAATGCCAATTCCTGCAGATTCCTGGCTGCACTTTGAGTAGCAAGGTGTTAAAGCTCCTGAGATTGGAGATGAACTGGGCTGGCTTCTAAGGGATCCAGTTACAATTATGATGAGTACAGCACAGGGGCTTTCTTGGCCTCCATTCCTGACAGTGTGAACAGCTGCGGGGTGAGCTGAGGTGGTGATTCCTTGTGCAGAGAAGAGGAAGATGGCAACTTTCATCAGACTAGAAATGATGTGGTTTCATGTTCATATACCAACCTCTGCAGACACATGGAGCCCAGTAGCAAAGAACTTCAGAAATAAAGACTAAAATAACACTATGGTTTTTTAATTATTATTTTGAAATGCTATCCACAATTAAAAAACAAGATTAAAACAAAATGACTTTATGCTACAGCTCAAGTGGTTCAATTGCCTGGGAGGTTTTTTCAGGTTTTATTATTTTTTAAATTGGATTGTGTCTAATCTTTTATTTATTTATTTATTTTCAAGTTTTATCTTGAATTAATCTTGGAGGGCTCAGCAGGAACCCTTCTTAGAAGTCTCTGCAATTACATGAGGGCTTGACTGAGTGTGGCACTGCTTGTCTGGTGGCAAATAAAACATAAATGACATAGGAAGGATCCTTTACTACACTTGTTAAAATATGGCAGGGACTTCCTTGGGAAGCTATAAGTTCTTGGTCCCCGTGAGGAGTAGAAAGTGAGCCTGCAGAAGACGCAGATGGGCCAGAGGAGAGGAGCCAGCCGAGCTCCTCGCCCTCTCAGCTCCTCTGATAAAGGCTCTGTCTGACCCCCAAGACCCTCAGACATGACTCCCGAGGGCCATGGGTCCTGAAAGGCCTGGTGTGGGCCCCGGTGTTCTCCTCTGAACTGGGGAACGAAGTGGTGGGCTCAGGAGAGACCCTGGGCGTGGAGTGAGGGCCCTGGGCTCGGGCTGGGCCACGCGCTGAGGGACACCATCCCCGCGCTCCTCTGGGGTCAGCTTCCACGGGGGTAAGATGAGCGGCCCGGCCGCTCTGGGGTGTTTCTTGGGTCCCTTGATGCTTCAACAGTCCTTGGGCCCCAACAAAGCTGGCAGATGTCGGAAGTGTGTGCTCTCGGGCAGGACTCAGTGGTAAAGAATCTGCCTGCCAACGCAGGAGACAGGTCCGACCCAGGAAGCCCCCACACGCGGGAGCAGCTAAGGCCGCGCACCGCGACTGTCGCCGGTAGAGCGCGGAGCCGCAGCTCCTGCCGCCCGTGCCTCCCGGAGCCTGTCTCTGCAGCCGGAGAAGCCGCGCGAAGAGAAGCCTGTGCCCCAGCGCTGGAGAAAAGCCCCCACGGGAGTGAAGGCTCGGCACAGCCAGAATAAATGAACAAACAAAATTATTTAAAGAGAAGAGGTGTGTGAGCTCTGGGCCCTGAGCAGCCCCTGGAGCCCGTGGGGAGGCTCTGGCCGAGGCCGTCTCCACAGACGAAGGTGCCGTGGGGCTCGGGGCGCAGCTGGCCCCTGACACCCCGAGAGGACTGCTCTCTTCCTGCCACCTTCTCCGCCGGCAGGCTGGCAGGGGGGCAAGTCATGGAGCCTGTCCTCGCTGCAAAGTCCGTGTGGCCTGTACACGGGATCTGTGTGAAGCGGCACAGGGCATTTCCGTCTATCGGTGCCTTCTCTGTCCCTCCCTGGCTTGGAAGCCCCTGGAAGGCAGGGCTGGTGAGCTCTGCACACGGTGATCCTGGGCCCCCGATGCCCCAGCGGCAGCAGACCCTGTTGAGTGACCGGGAGCGGGAGCCGGGGTGGGTGCACCGGAGGGTAAGGGGCTCTGCTGGGGTGATGGGGAGACGGGGAGGGGGGCTTCCTAGAGTGAAAGCTGCTCCCCCACAGCATGGATAGGGCCTGAGATGAGACCCAGAGGGCCCTGCAGGCCTGACGGGGGATGCGCAAGCCTCAGTCTCTGAGCAGGTGAGCAGTGAGCACCTCTGGGCCTGAGCGAGGCGTGGAGACTGGATTCCGGCCCTCAGGAAGCCCCGGGCCTCAGAGGGACGTCAGGAAGACATAAGTGCCCCAGCTAGTGGCAGGTGCTCACCGAGAAAAGGCACTCAGGACCAGAGGAAAGACCAGGAGTGACGGCACAGCCTGAGGGAGTCAGAGGGAATCAGCAGAGCGGTGGTTTTCAAGCCAAGACCTCGGAGAAATGCAGTTCAGCAGCCAGGAACCCAGAGCCAGGGGCCAGCGGTAGGTGCACCAGAGAGAGAAAGACCCCATAGAAGGCAAATGTGAAGGCAGAGCATTCATCTAAACTCCTGGATGATGTCAAAGGTGGTGTGGACTGCGAGGTGGATGCAGGGGGTGAAGGCTGGCAGAGGAAGGGATCAGGGGAGAGTGAAAGACCGTCAGAGCCTGGCTGTGGATGCCACTCTGCTCCCAAAGGAGATACGAGCTACTCAGATGCTATAAGTAGAGAACCAGTTAAAGTAGACGAGTTATCACAGGGAGAACGCTAACGGGAGGCAGACAGGCTGCAGCCATAGGGCGGTCAGGAGCCCAGCAAGAGCGCAGGTGAGAGGAGCCCAGACTGAACTCAGGAGGCGGAGAGCTGGAGGGAGGAAGCCCACAGAGCAGTCCTGGAGGAGGAGGAGGAGGAGGCAGGACAGCAGGAACATGGAGAGCAGCTCCTACAGAGGCTGAGGACCCTCGTTGTTTGGTGATGAACAGAAGCTCAGAGAAGTCAATCCCTGAAGGAGGAAAGACTTGAGCTCTAATCTCTGTCCAGTGTTTCCCCAGATGCTACTCTCTGTCAGTTCCCCAACGAAGGCTGCATTTTAAAATTAACATGAATTACATTACTGTAACCCAGTTATCATCATCACAAAAGCTATGAAACTGTTTAAAAGCTTGATCATTAAAAATGAAATAAACAAGTGACCAAACTGAGCTAAAGTAATGGGCAAATGACTGCACCATTATTCACAATAACCAAGTTGTCCCTTAACAGATGAATGCAGAAAGATAATGTGTATACACACATATTCCCTGATAGCTCAGTTGGTAAAGAATCCACCTGCAATGCAGGAGAGCCCAGTTCGATCCCTGGTTCGGGAAGATCCACTGGAGAAGGGAAAGGCTACCCACTCCAGCATTCTTGTGCTTCCCTTGTGGCTCAGTTGGTAAAGAATCCAACTGCAATGTAGGAGACCTGGGTTCAATCCTTGCATTGGGAAGATCCCCTGGAGAAGGAAATAGCTACCCATTCCAGTATTCTGGCCTGGAGCATTCCATGGACTGCATAGTCCATGGGGTCTCAAAGAGTTGGATACGTCTGAGTGACTTTCACTTCATTTCACTTCATACTCACATATACTGAAATATTATTCACTTTTCAAAAAGAAGTCGATCCTGCTCTTTGCAGTTACATGTATGAACCAGGAAGGACATTATGCTAAGTGAACAAAGTCAGAGGCAGAAAGAGAAATCCTGTATAATATATACGATGAATAAAATAGTCAAACTCATCGATGCAGAGAGCAGAATTGTGTTTGCCAGGGGCAGGAGAAGGAAAATGGGGAGCTGCTGTTCACCAAGTAAGACGTTTCAGTTCTGCAAGATACACACCTTCTGGAGATGTGCTGTATATACTTGTCTATAACTAATGACACTATGTTGTTGTGTAGTCACTCAGTCATGTCCGACTCTGTGACCCTGTGAACCATAGCCCATCAGGATCCCAGGCGAAAATACTGGGTTGGGTTGCCACTTCCTTCTCCAGGGTGTCTTCCCAATCCAGGGACTGAACTGAAGTCTCCAGCACTGGCAGGCAGATTCTTCACCATGAGCACCAGGGAAACCCCAGTGACACTATGTTCTACACTTAGAAATTTGTTCAGAGAGTAGATCTCACTAGACTACTGATGAATGTTCTCACTACAACTTAAATATAATATCCACAGAAGATCTGAAAGGACTTACTTCAATAGACATTTCTCTAAGAAGATATACAAATGGCCAACAAACATAGAGAAGAATGCTCAATGCAAATAAAACTCACAATGAGATACCACTTGTTACCCATTAGGATAGCAATTATCAAAAGACAGAAATAAGATGTGTTGGTGAGAATGTAGGTGAAAACTGAATCTTGTGCAGAGTTCCTGACAATATAGTATATACAGTCACTGTGGAAAGCATCATGGCCAGTCCTTAAAAAATTGGAACTAAAGTTACCACATGATCCAGGAATTCCACCTCTGGGTGTATATTCAAAAGAACTGAAAGCAGAAGTTTGAACAGATATTTGTGCAGCAAATTTCATAGCTGCATGATGCACAAGAGCCCACAGTTGGAAGGAACCCAAGTGCCCAGTAACAGATGATTGCATAAACAGACTGCAGTCTGGAATATTGTTCAGACTGAAAACATAAAGGGAACGTTGACACAGGCTACAGCATGGATGAACTTTGAAGACTTCATGCTAAATGAAATAAGCCAGACACAAAAGGGTAAACCCTTACGTCCACTTATATAAGGTACCCAGGGAGTGAAATTCTCTCAGTCATGTCCGACTCTTTGAGATCCCATGGTCTGAATTTTCCAGGCCAGAATACTGGAGTGAGTAGACTTTCCCTTCTCCAGAGGAGCTTCCTAACCCAGGGTTGAACCCACGTCGGCCACATTGCAGGGGGATTCTTTACTAGCTGAGCCACAAGGGAAGCCCATGAGGTATCTAGAGTACTTAATGACTCAAAGTAGTCAAATTTATAGACACAGAAAGTGGAATAGTGGTGGGCAGAGGCTGGGAATAGGGAAATGGGGAATGGTTAAGTGGGTGCAGAGTTCGAGTTTTGCGAGAAGAGTTCTGGAGCTGGGTTACACAATAATGTGAATGCACAGGTCACTGCTGAACTGGCCACTTAAAGTGGCTAAGAGGATAAATTTTAGGTTATGTGTATTTTATCTCAATTTTAATATATAAATAATTATTTACTCATCTTGTTCCATGTTCAGTTCTAACTGTTGTTTCCTGACCTGCATACAGGTTTCTCAAGAGACAGGTCAGATGGTTTGGTATTCCCATCTCTAAGAATTTTCCACAGTTTATTGTAATCCACACAGTCAAAGACTTTGGCGTAGTCAATAAAGTAGAAACATGTTTTTCTGGAACTCTCTTGCTTTTTTGATAATCATGGATGTCGGCAACTTGATCTTTGGTCCTCTGCCTTTTCTAAATCCAGCTTGAATATCTGGAAATTCATGGTTCCTGTTCTATTGAAACCTGGCTTGGAGAATTTTGACCATTACTTTGCTAGTGAGTGAGATGAGTGCAGTTGTGCGGTAGTTTGAGCATTCTTTGGCAGTGCCTTTTTTGGAATTAGAATGAAAACGGACCTTTTCCAGTCCTGTGGTCACTGCTGAGTTTTCCAAATTTGCTGGCATGTTGAGTGCAGCACTTTCACAGCATCATCTTTTAGGATTTGAAATAGCTCAACTGGAAATCCATCACCTCCACTAGCTTTGTTCATAGTGATGCTTCCTAAGGCCCACTTGACTTCACATTTCAGGATGTCTGGCTCTACGTGAGTGATCACACCATCGTGGTTATCTTGGTCATGAAGGTCCTTTTTTGTACAGTTCTTTGTACTCTTGCCACCTCTTCTTAATATCTTCTGCTTCTGTTAGGTCCATATCATTTCTGTCCTTTATTGAGCCCATCTTTGCATGAAATGTTCCCTTGGTATCTCTAATTTTCTTGAAGCGATCTCTAGTCTTTCCCGTTCTATTGCACCAAGGGCAACGAATATTTAAATATTTCTAAACACATTCATCATATCTTTAAAAATCTTTTGGATAGCTTTAATCTTGGACATTTTCAAGCTTTACTCTTGGGAATCAGTGTGATTTTTCCTTTCAGAGAGCATTGTTTGATATGCTTGGTCTTTTCCCACAGATCTTCTCCCCAGGGTTAATTAGTAGAATCAGATAGTGAGTCACCTTTTTCATCAGATGAAATGTGGATCAGAAAGAAATTTGTTTTAAAATTAATATTTGTAAACAGAGTGTAGAATCCTAGTCACCAAGCTTCTCACTTCTTTCCAATTCAACATGCAATAGACTCTTGTTGTAGCCACCCAGCTCCCAGGGACAGCCATGCCCATGAGTTCTGGCCAGGCTAAATTGAGTAGAAGTTCCATTGGCTCTGAACAGGCCTGGCCTCTGAAAATATCCCACAAGGCATCATTTCCCCTTTCTAGCTGAGCGGAATAGACCCAGTGCCAGGGCCAGATTTGAAACCACAGGTTGTTGATGACAAACCTATAACTCAAAGGTACCATGGCCCCTGAATCCTTTTGTTGAAAGGAAATCAACAAGCAGAGTCACTTGACATTTGAAAGCCTATGTTCAAGTAAAGTTAAGATTTTATGATGTTCATGCAGCTGATATTTTCTTGTTTATATGCTACAGTGAGTAACTTTAACTTACAGAATTATGGAATAAAAAATAAAATTCTTTCAAATTCTGAAATAGAAAGCATTTTTTGAATATTTGAAAAGATAAAAAATACATTTGTTTATTTAAGAAACATTCAGCATGCTCTCTCAAGTATTGTTTCAGAATTTCAAGGTGTACATTTGTGCCCACATGCTAAGTCACTTCAGTCATGTCTGATTATGTGTGACCCTATGGACTGTAGCCCACCAGGTTCCTCTGTCCATGGGATTCTCCTGGCAAGAATACTGGAGTGGGTTACTGTGCCCTCCTCCAGGGGATCTTCCTGACCTAGGAATCAAACCCGTATATCTTACAACTCCTGCATTGGCAGGTGGGTTCTTTTACCACTAGAGTCACCAAGATGTACATACACCAAGATGTATATGCATTAAATATAATCCCATAATTTTGCTTTCAGACATTTTACAGTCAGTATAAAAATACAAAAGTGGCCACCACTCCTGCTTTAGATAATTGAAGCTGTCGTGTGGTGGACATGGGTGGAGAGGCAGGAGGTGTGGCTCATCTTTGTTTTTGGGAACACTCTTAGTTCTGGCTTTTGACAACAGGATCTTTATAAGCAGCAACTTTTGAAACATCCTGGAAGGTTGACCATATGGCTGGGTAGGTGGGAGCATTTGTTTCTTTTGTTTGGTTGCTAAGTCATGTTCAAATCTCTGCAACCTTGTGGACTGTAGCCTGCTAGGCTCCTCTGTCCATGGGATTTCCCAGGCAAGGATACTGTAGTGGGTTGCCATCTTCTTCTCCAGGGGGTCTTCCTGACCCAGGGATCGAACCTGCCTCTCCTGCACTGGCAGGTTGATTCTTTACCATTGAGACATCAGGGAGACCCAGTAATTGTTATCTTTGTAACTGTGTTGCTTGCAGTTATTTTTAGTTATTATATCATTAAAAACTCTGAATAATATTTCTCAATCCCAAGAGCATCTGATTGAAGATCAAGAAGAAACAGCTTCTATATCCAGAATTTTCTAAATCCACCTGGAGCCAAGAAACTTCTCAGCCGAATCTGTGAAGCCTTAATCCACAATCTGTAGTAACCAACTGAGAAAGCCCAGTCACAACCCCTACAGTATTAAACCTCAATAGTCAGACTTTAATCACTGACTGACAGCTTCCTTATTTTTAATCATCTTTCCTATTTAGAACCAAAAGGGGGAAACCAAATCTGTCCTTCAAACACACATAGAGGAGGCCCATCTTCTATCCAGTCCTCCCCCAGCTTTCCTGCATCACAATCTCTGATCACAATGTGCTTCCTTTTTTCTACCAGAAAACTTTCCCATGCCTGTTCCTGACTCTGGGAGATAGCAAAGGACAGAAAGGCCTGGTGTCCTGCAGGCCATGGGATCGCAAGGAGTTGGACCCAACTTAGTGACTGAAGAGCAGCAACCACAATGCCCGAGTCTCTGCTGAACAAAAGGGGTGGTAACTGAGTCCTTCACATGATGGAGCAAGAGTGCAATAAACAGTGCTTGTTCTCTCTAGGGTGATTTTTGTTTGCCTACAGATGTTAGAAGAGTAAGAAGCAAATAAAAGTCAGAACAATATGTGTTGCTTTTGTTAAATCTTAAAAAAAAAAGGAATCCTTTATCTATCACAATTTTTAAGTTGAAATCTAATTCACATAAAATTTATCCTGTAAAATACAATTGAATGTTCTATCATCTGTTTACAAAGTTGTGCAACTATCACCACTACCTAAATCAGAGAATTTCATCTCCTCACAAACAAAGCCACTATCCATTCAACAGTCACTTCCCCTCCCACCTTCCCCCAACTTCTGACAATCTGTGTGCTTTTTGTCCCCAATGACTTGCCTGTTCTGCATGTTTAAAGTGCACGGGTTTGTGCAACAGCGGCCATGTATGCTGGTTTCTTACACGTGGTGCTATGTCTTTGAGACTCATCTATGGCTTAGCACAGGACTCATTCCTCTGTTTGACTTGAGAATTTTCCTTTCTAGGCCATTATAATACACACACACACACAACCAACTTCTTTTCCTTTTAATTGTGAAAAGCTCACAGAATATAACATTACCATTGTGGCAATGTTGCGTGCTCAGCCCACATCACTAAAAACTGTCCTTGTGCAGGGACCCTCTTTGCCGCACCGGCCCTGAGCCACCAGCGAGCAGAGCGCACCAGCCCAGCCATGACACCCCGTCTCGGGGCCTCCGTACCACCCCCCGACCAGGACTCCACACAGGCCTCCCCACAGCGGCCTAAGGAGAGAACTCCATGCGGGGGGGGTGGGGGGGGGAGGCAGTGGTGGTGAAGGAGAGAGAGACCCAGGAGAAGGACAGGAGGGGCGGGCGGAAGAGCCTCCCATGCTGAGCTCCCAAGGCTAAGTCACATGCTCACCAGACCAGCCCTGCTTAACTGCTGGTGTCAAAACCAGTCAGACGGGTGGGGGAGGTGTGACCATGGACGCCAGCAGCTTCAGCCAGACACCCTGACAGTCTACACTGCAAACCTGCCAGGCCCAGCTTCAGTCCCCGGGCCAGTTGCAGAGCCCCAGAGCCCCAGCCTCATGTGGGGGGCTATGCCAGCCACACCCTCCAGAGTGTCACATTCCCAGCTCTCAGGAGAGTCCTCTGAGCTCCCAGGAGACTGTATCCACTCAGGATGTATGACAAGCAGCATTAGGCTGGGACCACTTGGACGTGGCCACAGTGAGACCAAGTTTCTCTGTATCTCTTCTGCTCCTGAAGCGCCCACTCTCTGTTACGCTCAGGCCTTGCTTTGTCCAGGTGTCCTCCCAAATACAGCCAGGCTGCAGGGAGGGGTTTCAGGGCAGAGCAAGAGCTGCAGTGTCTCATGGTGAGCAGGGCTGGCCACAACTCACCCTCGACTCTGAGAGAGCATCACTGTGGGTCAGAATCTGACCCTCTGAAGTCACAGGCCCCTGCTCCTGGGCCACACAGGGGCCTTAGCGCTGAGGTTTGCCTTGTGCCCTCTCCAGCTGTCTCTAAAGGATGGACCATCTATCGAGGAGACAAACTGACCCCTGGTGATCACAGTCAGATTGGTTAAGGACAAAGGGGGTGTGGTGGGGTGGTGGGACCGGGGGTGGGACCTGCCTGCTTCCATTGGTTTCCCACCCCCCACTCCCCTGACCTTCTCCTCCTCAATATCCTACCCTGTATTGGGCTTTCTTGGCCCAGACACAGCATAAGTGATGATTCAGTTACTCAATATTCAGTGGAAAAGTCATGTAAAAAGAAATAAAACTGAACATAAAATCCATCCAGACAGGTAATGTTTTAGATGAGGTTAGTGTCAGAGAAGACCCTTGGGCTCTGGGTAAAGGTCCCCCTGAAACTCTGGCTTTGGAAGGAGGGAGAAGAAGATGACACCTTTTGTGAATGTGACCTAAGCCTGGTTTGTGTTTAACCAGCTCATTGATTTGATCATTTATCATCATCACATTTTCTGAGCCCCATTCTGCATTGTCGAGGTCCTCACAAGGCTCACAAGCTTGAGAGCTCATAAAAGTGTGGTTAAAGACTTGAGGGGCCCTGGGTGAGGCAGAAAATAGTGTGGGCAGAGCAGGGGATGGAGAAAGGCATAGTGGACCAGGTGAGGTCAGAGCTGGGTCTCCAAGGTTGAGTGATCAGTTAGCTAGGGCCTGGCTCTGAGCAGGACTCAAATACACGATGAATGACTAAATGAATGAAAGTGGAAATCTTCCCGACAGAGCAAGACTGCCAGCTCTTCTGTAACTGAGTCCAAGCTTGTACTGCTCACCTCATGACAGGCCAATTAAGTGAGAGATGAGTTGCTGGGGCAGGAACAGCAGCTTTATTCAGAATCCTGGCACGCTTGCCCCAAGGACCTGTCTTACCTGAGTTAGAATTCAGGCTTCTTTCATATTTATACTAAAAGGTGTGGGGGGAGGGGGAGGAAAGTCAAATATTTCTTCATTCCAATCAGCCTCCAGAGGGGATGGGTTCATGTCTGCCTCCCTGCTGTGACTCACAGGAGAGTCTGCTCAGGAGGTTTCCTGTGAACTGAACAAAGTTATTTTAGCTTGGTGCCCATTACCTGGGATGCAGGGCTCCCAGAGATGGAACTTTATGTATAAGCGTATAGGCAACATTCCTTTAGCTGCTGCCTCATAGTAGGTAGACTATGAAGGGTCCTTGTGTATGACACATTCAGGCCGAAGCTCGGAACTGCAGGCACATGGGGGCAGTGGAGAGAGGCCCCGCGGGTGCCCACTCCACCCCCTCACAGTCTTGCTGAGGAAGCAGCCTGTGTCTTGACTCCCCGGGGCACCTGTCTGTGCTCTTCTCTCGGACAGGGCTGTCAGAAGCAGCACTCAGCCGTGCTCCTCCCTGATCAGGCCCGAGGACACCAGCTGCCTCACCTGAGAGGGGTCAGGCTCTCAGTCATGTTTGAAGCTTTGGGACCCATGGACTATAGCCTGCCAGGCTCCTCTGTCCATGGGTTTCCCCAGGCAAGGATACTGGGGTGGGTTGTCATTTCCTTCTCCAGAGGATCCTCTCGACTAAGAGATCAAACCCAGGTCTCCTACATTACTGGCATATTCTTTACCATTTGAGCTACCAGAGACATGCATAAGAAACTGCTACCTCCCAAAACTGGGATCAGAAGCCTTGGTGTATGGATCAGGCTCTACGAGGCATTTCACATCCTCCTAGTATCTCCTCTCATCTCCCTGAGAAATTGTCATGTCTCAGGACACCTCTAACCAATACTCTGCTTTTGGTGGGATCTAGTGCTCAGAGGTTAATATTTTCAGCCCAGAGAGACACAGCCTGTGCTTTAGACATGAGAAACCCTCCCATCTAGCCCCAGTCCATCCAAATCTTTCCGGTTCCCCAGATCTCACAGCCAGCAGACAGTCCCTGAGTCTGTTCAGCAGACAAGCTCCCACAGTGTCTGACGCTGAGGCTCCTCCCGCCCCCGTGTCCCCTCGGCCCTGCACGATGAGCTCACAGTCCTGGGAATGGAGGGGCCCCCCTGCGCTTCTTCTGGGGCTGCTGTTGGGCCTTCTTCCTCCTTCAACCAGAGCAGGGAGCTGGGCCCGTCCACGCCCGGGAGTGGGGGGGGGGGGTAGGAGGGGACGAACGGTCAGTCCCTCTGTCTCCCGTGGCCCTGAGGGAAGAGGCGCTGGGGGCGAAGGGCGGACAGGGCTTGGCCTGCTCAGCAGTCAGGACTCAGGGCGCATTCGGGGCAGGCTGAACCTACTGGGGAATGTTGATGGTGACAAGCTCTTTCCATCTCTGTAGGAGCTAATCCAGCTCACCAAGCTCTCTCAAAACTAGCACCCATATACAAACAGCCTTCATCTGGCAACAGGGGGTGGGCTGAGTATTTTCCAGGGAACTCCTCTCTAACCTCTGGGAAACATTCTGACAGGGTCTCTGATGATGCAACAGATGTCCGGTTTGGTTAAGAATCAACAAGGTCTCACTCTTTGGCACATGGATCCCCATGCTATGTAGCAGCCCTGATGGGACGGGAGTTTGGGGGAGAAAGGACACATGGATGTGAACGTCTGAATTGTTCCCTTTGGTGTTCACTTGAGACTATCACAGCACTGTTTGCTAAAGGGCTATACCTCAAATAAAAACAAAAGTTAGAAAGACAACAACACGTGACCAAACACTCAGGAAAAGAAGACACTGGGTGATTTGGACATTGGCTTCAAAAGTACATTTTGGTAACAGAGAAAACCACAGTGTTTTAAAATCCTAGTTTATGATTTAGAATCTATGATATTTAGATGACTGATCAATTGTTTAATACAGGCACCGATAAAAACACAAGCTAAAGGCTAACTGGCTTTAATATCATTTTCTGTTTTCATAAAATTTTCACTATGGACTACAGCCAGGGCACATGATACCTGTTTATGTGTCTCCCTCCCTCCATCTCCCTCTCTCTGTAATTTTAAGATTTATGTCACTAGTGAGTCCATTCCAGCTCTCTTGCAACACACACCTTCATCTGTAAGAGAAGTGATAACACTCGCTTGCACTCGTGTAAGTGAGGAGGTGATGCGCGGTGACGGAAGGAAGGAGACTGGCGGGAGACCCGGCCTGGCCTCAGCCTGGGGGCTTTGCCCAGACACTCGCTCCCCAGTTCCCTGCTGACCTGTAACAGGGGCCTGGAAAAGCCTGTGAGGACCCCTGGCGAAGAACCTTCATGCACGCGTCACCATTTACATCGTGAGCACGGAGTTCCCAAAGATCTTCAGATTTCTGATTTTTTTAGTCTTCGTTAGTCTTCTCACCAGGGGTGTCGTTAACCAAATCAGCCTATATATTATGAATATTAACATATATTATTGATTTATAAATATTATTTTAATAAAATAATAATGCATCATATTTAATATTTACTTGCATTATATATACATATGTTTATATAGCATTATATTAAAATAAGTTGAATTAATAAACATAAATAAACTAGCACAACAATATGAGAATATATTACTCCTCAGAGGCAGGCCTTGCCTTTGGTATGGTCAGCTCTTCCTACTGGCCATATTTTGTTTGCCAGAAAACAATGAGAACTGAGGCCAGAGTGAAAGTGAGGGGAAGGCAGGCAGAGAAGACGCATCCTGAAATTACAGGGGAGACACAGCTGAATCACTCAGGTGAAAGGAGTGTGCTCCCGAGACCAACCTGCACTGCAGACTCAGTGAGGGCAGCGGATGCGGCCCCTCACCCGGCCCCTCGGCCCCTCCTGGGGAGGCTGAGCAGGAGGAAGCCTCCTCCAGGGGTCTCCCCTCTGGCTCCTCCCCGGGCCCTCTCATCCTCCCCAGCCTCTGCTGCAACCTTTGTCCTTTGCTGCCAGCAGGCCCGTTCACTGCCCTCCGCTGCCCTCCGCTGCTCTCCTACCGGCTCTCTTTCCTTCCTTCCTGGTTCTCTGGGCTGCTACCGGCCAGGCTGGAGACGCAGGCATCACAAGACCTCCCTCCAGCCAGTGAGCTGTCCTTGCCCCGCCCTCCTCCTTGACAGCTGGGTTAATGGGGTGCCTGGGGTTCATTACTGAGGCTTCCCTTGCTCTCAGATTCCTCCCTTGCAGATGCTGAGATGTGCAGGGCAACCAAAGACATTTCTGCATTCCCTGAATGTGGATGCTAGATGAACCTGGTTTGCTTAGAGCAGATTCATATTGTTCGAAACAATGATTCTTATATTCCCCCAAACAGGAAATGGTGATACCTCAAAGTCATACTGTCACACGACAAAAGCAAGTTGTAAAACAACACACACTATTTGTCTAACTGAACTAAAAATTGATACTATATTATCTGTGTAATTATATATATTTACACAAACATATATATATATATATATAATGATTTTTAAAAACTGAAGGAATACATACAAATGAAGCACAGGTACCTTGATATGGATGAAAGAGAAACTTTACTTTTACTCTAAATTATCCAGTTTTTCTGTGTGTACTTTTAATTCAGGATGAATTTGAACAAAAGTGTATGTTGTTTGTTTTAAATAAACACTTTACATATGATTGTACAGAATTAGCTTATCATAAAAACTGAACCAATGTATTTCAGAGCCAAACAAATGATAAGCTGTGTGGAAGAGACTGAATATTTGCTGAAGGGTTAAAGACAGAATGAGCACACGAGCAGCCCAATCAATGAAAGGCGGGCTGCACACTGCTGTCTCCTGTCACTAGAACATCCCTTGAACCCTTGCTGGGTTTAAGTCAGCCTGGAAATGAGTTACCTGTCCAAGGCAAGTCAGAATTTATGCGAGGCCCATAGTAAAGACATGCTTTAACTAATTTTGCTGCCAATATCTCTGAGGGGAAAAATATGTACACTTTATTCTCAAAACTTATTTTGGCTTGTCCTATAATGAATTATCTCATTAAAAACAACACACTCAAACTAACATTGAAAACCACCGTTTTGCTGTACCTTAAAGCTTATGCCATGTTACAGCTTTCTCTTTTTCTGTCATCTCTTAAACACATGCAAAATAAATACAGGTGAGTCCCCAGCAGGAGCTGCTACTCAAGGAGTTCTGGGCCTCAGTCCTTACTAGCAGTTAAAGTGGCAAAGAGCATTTTTGCTCCAGAATTCTAAAGGCATTTTGGTGTTGGATAATCTGGACCTGTGGAAAGAATATGACAGCCTGATACTGTTTCTTACAACTGCCGCAGTTCAATGATTTTCAATATCTTACTTTCGGTAAGCAAATATTGAGAATGCTCAGGAGAGAGCATAAATATAACGACATAACTCATTATAAATAGCATATAAGTAGAAAGTGTAGTTAGATGTGAATCTACCTTACCGTAGTATCCTAGTTCCTGTGGTTCTCGGTCCATAGGGCTCAGATATCATTCCTTGGCCATTTCTACAAAGTGGACAGTAGGTGGCATTTTCAGCCTGTTTAAAAAACAGTTCACCGGCTTTGACTTCTTTGCTTGTTTTTTAACTGTTTTACCACCATTGCACAGAAAACAAAGCGATTTAGTACATAAGTGTATGAAGTCCAGATTAATGTCTTGGGAGCAATGTCAGAACACAAAGTCATTTAACTGAATCTGTAGGAAGCATTTACAAATAACCAGAGAAAAGACTTTACCTTTCTGCAGATCCAAACTGCAAAAAGAAAGTGAAAGTCACTCAGTCATGTCCGACTCTTTGTGACCCTTGGACTGTGATCCCGTCAGGCTCGTCTGCCCTTGGAATTCTCCAGGCAAGAATGCTGGAGTGAGTTTCCATTCCCTTCTCTAGGTGTCAGGAGCCGCAGGGATGCGCCCAAACCGTGACAAGGTCATGGGACAAGAGAGGAACCAGCAAGGCAGCTCTTTCACACATGGGGCTGCCCTGGGGGCCCAATATGTCCCCTCAGGAGCCACCAGGATGAGAAAGGAATCTGCAAGGCAGCTCTTCCCCTCGAGGTTGTTCCCGGGGGCCCGGTATGTCCCTTTCTTCCTTCTGTCTTACTGTTGTTGGGCTTTCTATTAATTTTTGGAAATATAATATATAGTAAGGAGGCCTCCCTGGAAAAGTCCAATCCTTTTTTGGAAATGCTCATGATTACTCTGGCTCAGGACATGACCATAAACATCAACTCAGCAAAGAAAAGGTCACAGGTATAGTTTGACTGCTTGCTTAAAAGATTATAATGTTCTAGAATAGAAAAGAGTAGAGGCTTTTAGATTTAGAAGTAGATATACTGCATCAGTTTACTTGCTCCTTGGTTGAGAGGGGTTTCATTATTGCTATTTCCTTGCTGCTATTTGTTCATTGTTTCCCTTTCTTTAAACAACATGAGATTATGGGTATTTTTGTAGAGTTAGGAAATGGGGTACATAGGATTTCAATAGAAGATTCATATTAACCAGCTTCACTGCCATTATCTCACTATTAATAGAGGTGTTTTGCTGCTTTAGAGGTGTTTTTGCTGTTTAATAGTTAATCATTGTAAATAGAGATTTTGTGGTTTCAGGTAAAGAAAAGTATCAGGTTTTTCTCATGGTACTATTCTCAGAAATGTCAAACATGTTACTGTGATCATTCCCATGTATTGTTTTATTGTCCAAAGAATTTACACTGTGCCTGAGATTTGTAGGACATTGTTTTTGTTAGAGTGAAAATGTTAGGCCATTGAGGCAAAAAGATTATGTACCGTGCATTTAAAAATAAACTTTGTAGTCAGAAACATTCTGGATAAATGCATAGGGGAAAAACATGGGAAAGAAAAATATTCACAGAAGCATGAAACAATATCGGATGCAACATGCGGTGACTTAAGGGGGAGGTAATGTTCATTCTATAAAACTGAGCTATCCTAAAAATAAAAAAAAGCTGCCTCTTCTACACAACCTTCTGTGTGTGTCTGTCTTCTTCCTAGCCGATGCCACTCATCCTTTGGTTATTTCTGGTCCTGCCAGAGCTGGACCTCGGCATCTAGGGACTCTTCCCAGCCTAAATTATCCAGTAATAAAATGCTTTTGGTGTTTGTGTCACAAATGCTCTTTGCTACTTCAATTTCTGGTAATGACAGAATCTCAGGTCGACCTAGGCTCTGTCCTAAACTAGTTTGTGTCCTGTAACCCTGGTCAGACACATAGACTTTACAAAGTTTGGTTTTCCTTGTTTGGAAACAATTTGACCCAGCTGCTCACAAGTGAAAAGCAAACTACTAGACCTTAAAATGTTCCAGTAGAGTACAATCAAATGCTGTTGATTCTAGGTACTTCATAGGATGTTTTTAAGCCTTGTCAGTCACCAGATTCTCTTGATTCTGAAAGCTGGGTTTACTAGGGTCTGGTAGCAATGGAAGTGTGATGAAATCACTGCAGCACTGTTCTGCTCCAATGCACAGGATCTGGAAAGACTAGGAACAATGATAAAATATTCTGAAGGGATGAATCCAGGGCATTTAATATTATCTGAACAAAAGCTTGTGCACCGAGGCATTTTATGCATCACTTCAGGGTGGCCACAGGCTCCATGGGCTCTCCAAAATCCTCAGGTTAAGAGCTCCTGGCCCGGGAGTGAAAGCAAACAAAGGCAGCCCTTCCATCTTCCCATTCCGACCTCTGGTCCCATCACAGCCTCTCCCCTGAGAGGGACGGTGGACACTCAGCACGCTGCCCCAGGTGCACTGATGCCATACGAGTTACAGGCGCAACACAGCCCAACGGCCTGCTGCTTCCTGCCTGGTGCTGGGCGTTGTGAGAAGGCCCCAAGGAGATCTAGGAAAAGCAAAGGGGAGTCCATCTCAGCAGAGCAGACTGGAAGCACGAGGGAGCTAAAGAGACAGGAAGCACGAGTCAGGTCAAGGAACGACCCACTTCCTGCTGTGCTGATAACAGACGTGGCTGAAGCGTCCTGCTCCCTGCGCGCGCATCTCTGCGTCTGCAGGCACATCCGGTTTGCCCCAACGAGAGAGGCGACTGCTTGTCAGAAGGTAGATCTTTTCTGTCATCAATAAACTGTCTTTTCCTTGCTGTCAGCCCTGTAATCTGGCACTATATGCTCCTTGTTCTATTGGTTGCTAACATTTCTGTAAAAGGAGATCTAACTGTCAAGAGTTCAAAATTCCAGTGGTCTGTGAAGTCCCACTACCAATCCACTCTCCAGAGTTGTGTTTGAATCAGGTAAAAATGCTCATTACAGACTTAGGATTGAACATACTAATGTGAGAACATGAATGAATTTAGAACTTTTAGAAAGTCTAATTGTAAACGTATTTGTTTATCTTTAAAGCCCAATGAGAAAATTTACTCTTGCTTATTTTGTCTGAGGAATAAACATGGGCAGATACTGAAAAAAAGCTATAAAATTTGAGGCTTTGAAGAATAGAATTAAAAGAGAATGGGTCTCATGAAGAGTAACTGCTTTGGGATGGAGAAGCCGAGAAGAGAAACAAATTGATTCAAGAAATGATCTTATTATTAGAGCTGAGGTCATCTGCCATTTAGTCAAATTTACTTTTCTGCATGCCAGATCACCTTATACAGACTTGTACAGACACACAATACAAATACCATCTCCACTGATACACAGAGGGGTGCCCTGGCCACCACTTCAGACCACCTTGTGGGGCACTCAAGATGCTCAGGACTCCGTCCTATGTGTCCTGGGGAAGTGACTACCATGAGGTCCAACCGCTGAGCCTAGTTTTACTCTGTTTTCAAACAGCCCTTTATATCACCGAGGGCAGCGCTCCTCTCTCTCATCACATAAAATGTCCCCTCATGTGTCACTGCTCCTCATCAACATGGCTGCTGGTTTTATAATCAGTCTTAAGATATGATCACCTGATTCTTACATTTTTTTATTGCGCTGAAGTCAGTCAAGTGTTTTCTGTCTTACTGGCATATTAATGTGTCAGATTCAGAGGAATAATTCAAGTATGACGTCAAATGATTATCCTATCCATATGAAGTATATAAATATAGTCTCTGGGCGATGGTGAAGGACAGGAAAGATTGGTGTACTGCAGGCCTTGGGGTCAGGAAGAGTCGGACATGACTGAGTGACTGAGCAATGATAAAATATTATCTCAATTCATAATGAATATACAGTGCATGGGAAAAGTGAGAGAAAAGTATTTTAAAAATTGGATTGAGCTTAGCTAATAAAATTAGCGGTGGTAAATGTTGTTTGAGGGAAGAACATAATGAAGTATGAATTAAGAAATTTTCCTCTTATGTGAAAGGAAAAAGTCAAAAGTCACAGAACATTCTCATGAGAAGACATATTTATTTATTTATAAACTGTTCATTTTCTGTCAACCTACTTCCATTTTATGAGTCTGTGGGGTTTCCATGACGGCTCATGGTAAAGAATGCTGCCAATGCAGGGGACATGAGTTCAATCCTGGTCCAGGAGGATCCCGCGTGCGTCAGAGGAACTAAGCCCTTTCACCACAATCATTGAGCCTGTGCTCTAGAGCCTGGGGTCCACAGCTGCTGAGCTCACGCTCTGCCACTACTGCAGCCCATGACGGGAGAAGGCGCTGCGAGGAGAAGGCCGTGCACCGCACCCAGAGAGTGCGCCCCGCTCACCGCAACCAGAGCAAAGCCCGTGCACCAGCAAGGACCCAGCACAGCCCCACCCAAGGAAAGAGCCTGTGCAAGAACAGCCGAAGCCCACTCCGTGTTGACCCTCCCCGCCCCGTGGCCTGAGCAGTGGGCACTGCAGGCCAGCCCTCGGGGGCACTGCGGAGTGGGCAGCGAGCCCGCCTGCCCGCCTGTGGACTAGGCCACCACCTCAGATGGAGCCGCGCTGCACCCAGGTGCTGACGTCACCCATTCACCGTGACGTCCTCGTTGGTCAGAGCCTGCTCACTGCCGCCTGCCTTTCCCTTTTAATCTCTTCAGAGTGTGCAGACGTGGCGATCAGACACGACCTCCCGAGTGTTCACAGGAAACTGTGCCAGGCACAGGGCAGAACTGCCCGGGTGAGGACCCGCCATCCGACCCACCAACCGAGCTCCCTTTGTGCCGGGAATGGGTCGTCTCCAGAATGCAGGGGAGAGTCTGTGTCACAGAGACCTATGGTGAGAAATTCACAGGAGTCTTGGCTCCTGGACGCTGCCTGGGGCTGGCTAGTGGAGGCTCCAGGAGTGAAGCGGCCGACCACAGGAGCGGCGGCAGCAAACTGCAGCACAGCTCGCTGGCGAGGGTTCCTGGAGGACGCAACGGTGACAGAGCTGGGGTTTCAATGGCAACAATGGCATGAGCTGCCGACAGAAGTTTCTCCCAGTTGCTCTTCGGATTCCTAATGTAGACGCCCTCACTTTTCCTTCTGTAGATGTACTGCTCCACTGGGAAGTAAAGGGTGGTGCCACCTAAGTGGGCTCCTGCTGCAAGGAACGTGATGATGTCCCCCTTCATTTGCCGGACATCGAGGACCCAGAATAGTGTAAAAGATTCACTTCAAGTTATGACAAGAATCCAGACAGTGCCGTATGGACCACTGTCTGGGTAGTGTGAAAAAAGCCTGAGATGATGTTTTAGAGAAACCAGGTAATCTTTCTGATAAAACAAACTTGATTTTCATTCAGTTGGTAGAAATAACACAATGAGCTTTACTTTTTAGAGGTTTAACATTTTTTATAATGTTTTGACATTTATGAGAAATTTATAATACATGTACAAGGTTCAAGAACCTAAAAATATAAAATATTTCATATTACGTTTTCCCTCCTACCCCCTCCCTTCTTGTGAAAGCTATGCTGCTTTCATGGTCAGTCATGGTGTTTCGCTTCTCAGGAATCTTTCCAGAGTTTTGAAGTTTTTAAAAATTATTTATTTGACTGTGCCAGGTCTTAGTTGTGGCCTGCGGGCCCTTTTCCATGGAAACTCTTAGCTGTGGCATGTGGGGCCTAATTTCCTGACAAGGGATTGAAGTCAGGCCCCTACAATGAGAGTGCAGACTCTTAGCCACTGGACCAGGAGAGATGTCCCAGAATGTCATTTATGCAGACACAAGCGACTATGAATATCTGTTTCTTCTTCATTCTACATGGTGGTGCTAGTGGTAAAGAACCCACCTGCCAATGCAGGAGACAGAAGAGACTCGGGTTCAATCCCTGGGTCTGGAAGATCCTCTGGTGAAGGAAATGGCGATCGACTCTAGTATTCTTGCCTGGAGAATCTCCATGGGGCAGAGCAGCCTGGTGGCCTACTGTCCACAGAGTCACAAACTGTCAGACATGACTGAATGACTTAGCACACAACCACATTTAAAGACATAATTAGCAGTATACTGTGCACAATGTTTTATTATATCTTGCTTATATTCAGCTGACAATATCTTGGGGAAAACTCTCTCTTGGGACACTATTTTCTGCAAATCTGTCCACTGAATGGATGAGGTACTATAACACACTTTACTGATCCACATTGGAATAAATACTAATATTCAATTACATCTTGACATCACAAAAAACAATGTAATGCATAACCTTAGCCTATGTTATTCCACTGCAGGAAAATGTATAAATTTCTAATGCATTGAATAATGTCCAACGTTCATGTGGGACTGCGAGTCCTCACCAGCCAGAGTGAAGAAACCTCCTTGAATATGAGGGGAGTTCATCCAAGACACATAAAATGCATGTATTAGAGCTGAAACTAAAAAAAGAAAAAAAAGAAAAAAAGGGAGAGAGAGATATATATGAAACTAATCAGAAGTCTTAAAATAAAGGGCACATAGACTTGTACTAACAAACCTTAGCAATAATCCTGAAACGTGTTATGCAAGTAACCATTGCCTACCAGGAAAAAAATAAACTAACACTTTCAGAAAACATATAAATAAAAGAAAACAAAAGCATTTCTATCACCCAGGAAACTAAGACATTTAGGGGTCCTGTGTCAATCAACAGGTCTGATGTATTTTTTATATTATCTCATACCCACACATAAAAAATGAATGTAAACACCTTTATATACACTTCAAATATTTTAGAATATTCAAGAAATTGACTACTTTTTGGAAAAATATGAACTGTCAAGACCATTAATTAAAGCAACTAAAGCAAAAGATAAATAAGCAAGGAAGGCTATAAAATAAAAATTTTCGAGAATTGCTTCTGAAAATCATGTAAAAGCTATGCAAGCAAAGAACAAGTGGCTACAAAAGTACCACATAGTTTTAGAGAATCAAGAATAGAAGAACAGAAGAAATCTGTATTTTGTGAATATAATTTAACCCTGCTGTCAGAACTTGACATAAGTGACCTAAAACAGAAACACACACCAATTTTACCTAATGTTCTTGGCCTCAAAAAATCCTAATCTATTAAATACTAGTAAATGATATATGAACATTTGCAGAGAAATTCTCCATCTCTAAAAAACTTAGGTGTACTCACAATTTTTGTTCTTTGAAAGTAAGTCAAGTTGTATATTCTAAGAAGTGCTTGCTCCAGAAGACGTGGAATATATTTACAATGGAAAACTACTCAGCCATAAAAGTGAATGAAATAATGCCGTTCGCAACAACATGGATGAACATGGTGATTTCACATTAAGCGAAGTAAGTCAGATAGAAAAAGACAAACATCGTATGATATCACATATGTGGATTATTGAAAAATGATAGAAATGAACTTATTTACAAGACAGAAGTAGAGTCACAGACATAGAAAACAAGCTTATGGTTACCAAAGAGGATCACAGGGGATGTGGGGAGAGGTAAATTAAAAGTTTGGGATCAATATGCACACACTACTGTATATAAACTAGGTGGACAACAAAGACCTACTGTATAGTGGAGGGAGCTATACTCAATATCTTGCAATGGTCTATAATGGGAAAGAATCTGAAAGAATATATAGTCTCTCAAAGAGTCATGTCCAACTCCTTGGGACCCCAGGGTCTGTAGCCTGCCAGGCTTCTCTCAAAGGAGGGGTCACAAAGAGCTGGACTCAGCAGAGGGACTAACATTACATCCCTACTACTACGCTCGATCTTAGCCAACTGGAGAAAGTCATGAACGCCTTATCAGTGTCGCATTTGTTTTGCTCTAAGATGCCTGCCATAGAGGGAACAATTTAACATACTCTGAATTTCAGTTCTGCTTGCAAGGAACTTTGTGAGGACAAACAGCTGGTGGATGGAGGCACGGCTGACACAAAGGATCCTAACAAGGCAGGAAAACACAAACACACTTAACACAGACACACTTAACACACAATAAAATAGTAAACTGACCGAGGACACTGCAGCAAGTCATACTCCTTCGTTCTCCACTTGTCCACACGTAATTGTCTACAGTCTGCTGTCATTCTTGGCTACTGTAAAATAGAGTGAATTAATAGGAAATTTCAGACATAATAAGGCAAACAGATCCAAAGGCAACTGTCATTGATAAGAGAGTTAATGGCTTACAGCTCCCAAGTAGACGAACAGGCCACGACATTGGGCCCCATGGGAAAGGACCGGACTTGTCCAGAGAGGGAGGGAGGGGGATTCAGTACACGGACCTTTACTGTGACTGCTCAGGAGACCTCAGTGAGCTGGGTGCGCAGGTTCAGGACTGACTAGTGCATGTGGTGATAGCGGCCATCATAGCTGCCCAGCTCTGGTGACAAGGAAGGGGGAAAGAGGCCCGGAGCACAGCTTAAATGTTACCTATACAGAGACAGGCCCGTAGTGCTGGAAGGCAAGCATAATGTCCAGGATGGGAGAGCAGACAGACATACATGTCATACACCAAGAAGGAAACCAACAGTCATCCACCTCCAGGAGGGACATCTGTTTAAACCCTAAGTTATAGTGCGTTTTAAGCCCCTAAATTGGAAAGATGACTCTAGAACACAACTAGTGTAATTAAAGTAGCAAAAGAGAATGAAAACAAGCAAAAAATAAATAAATAAAATGAACAGAAAATACAAAAAAAAATTTAAAAATGAACGAAAACACACACACACACACACATACAAAAATCAAAAAGGAGAAGAAGAAGAAAGAATGAAAAAGACAACTAAGATTGAAAAGGAGCTGAGGAAATGAATCCTAAGTTACAGCAAGTCTATTGGTTTTTGAAGGAGTTTGCTTTGGATCATGACCAATGTCCCTGAAGGGAGAAAAGCCTATGTGCCACACTCGCGGCATCTTTTGGTGCTAGGATCCTAAAGGGTACAAGAGTGGCTAGTGAGAAAGCATGGAAATTGGAGTGGACCTCAGTGGAGGGTAAAGTTGAAGCAAGGGTTTATTGTTGTCCAGGAGGGGTTGTCCTCAGGCAGGGCTCTGGGGTGGGGAGACCCCTCAAGGGGAGAGGGTAGGTTGGCAGACATATGTTTCCACAAGTGTGTTAGGATCTGAAGGGTGAGCCCACGGAAATCCTCCCTAGGCCGCACGTGTCTGCTGAACTTGGAAGCCCTGCAGTGACTCTCTAGCAGGCAAGGCTGGAAGGCCAAAGGCCCCCCGAATCATTTGCATCCTAAGCCCTTTGGTCCAGGGCCAGATCGGAAGTGCGGGTCTTCGTCATGGGGAATTCCCCGAGCAAAGTGTGGGTGGCGGGATGTCGGGAGTGGGAGTGAGCACGCCCTCGGCCGCCTCAGCCAATGAGGAGCTTGCGCGTGCGGGGGTGGGGCTGTGGGAAAGCCATCCAAGGCCCGAGGGGGCGGGGCCCAGGCCCTTTCTCAGAGAAGCACCGTCTGAGGGGCGGAGGCGTCCTGGTGCAGCTGCAGGTAGGAGATGCAAAGACTCGTGGGCCTTGTGTGCAGCGACCCGGGGGCTGCTTCTGCGCACGGGGGAGGTTCGTGTCTGTCTCCCTTCAACGTCTTATCAGGAGGGCAAATTTGTCTGCCCAGCGCCGCTGGTGCGGATGCCCTTTGGGGACCCTCTGTCCCTGAGGTGCCATCGCAGGCGGTTGGGCGGCCCCAGCGGGGTGACTTGGCTCCTGGGTCGGCAGGGCTGGCGCCTGGCCACCAAGTCGCCCTGAGTTGGAGGGGGCCGTGGGGGGTCGGGGCTGGGCTTCAGAATCTGGGGAACACCTGCTACGTGAATGCAGCGCTGCAGTGTCTGAGCCACACGCCGCCCCTGGCCAGCTGGGTGGTGTCCCAGCAGCAGGCCACCCTCTGTCCGGCCCGCACCTCCTGCACGCTCTGTGCCATGCGAGTTCACGTGACCCGAGCACTCTTTCACCCGGGAGAGGTGATCAGGCCCCGCAAGGACCTGCTGGTGGGCTTCCACAGACACCAGCAGGAAGACACCCACGAGTTCCTGATGTTCACTCTGAATGCCATGCAGCAAGGCTGCTTGAGTGCACCCATCCGTCGGGCCATCCCTCCGAGGACACCAGCCTCATCTGTCAGATCTTCGGCGGGACTTGGAGGTCTCAGATCCAGTGTCTCCACTGCCTCGGTGTTTCAGACACGTTCAACCCTTATCTGGACATCAGCCTGGATATCACGGCGGCTCCGAGTGTGGAGCAAGCTCTGAGAGAGCTGGTGAAGCCCGAGAAGCTGGACGCTGAAAATGCCTATGACTGTGGCGTTTTTCTCCGGAAAGTGCCTGCCACCAAGAGGTTGACTTTGCACAGCTCGTCCCAGGTCCTGGTGCTGGTGCTGAAGCGGTTCACACAGGTGAGCGGGGCCAAAAGGGCTCAGGAAGTGCGCTATCCCCAGTGCCTCGACCTGCAGCCCTACACGTCTGAGCGGAAGGCAGGGCCACTGGGCTACGTGCTCTATGCCGTGCTGGTGCACTCCAGGTGGAGTTGTGAGCGAGGACACTACTTCTCTTACGTGCGAGCTGACAACGGCCAGTGGTATAAGATGGACGATGCCAAGGTGAGCTCCTGTGACTAGAGTGCTGCCCTGAGCCAGAGCGCCTCCGTCCTCTTCTACTCCCGGGAGGGTGCGTGGCAAGCCGGTGCTGAGGGAGGGGCAGCGGCCCCCCCTCACTGCCGACCCCACACACCCCGGGGAGCCTGACTCCGCCGGCCCCGGAGAGCCCGCAGGAGACGCCAGCGGCAGACCTCCTGGGTTGCAGGTGTCCCCGGAGGACACAGAGGTCGAAGGAATCAGCTTAGAGCAGTGGAGACGCCTCCAAGAGCACAACCAGTCGAAGCCGGCCTTCGACCTCCGGAAGATGCCGTCGGCACTGCCTGCCGGCGCAGTAGTGATTCACCAGTCCAAACACGGAGGAGGGGGAGACAGCAAGCTGCCTGGACAGGAGCACCACCGGCTCGACCGTCCCAGCACGGACAGCCCGCCCCCGGGCCCGACGAGCTTTGGCAACGGCCCTTGTGCCAGCGGGAGGGCCCGAGCGACCAAGAGGAAGAACAAGAAGCCGCGGCCATCTCTGGGGCTGTGGCGGTAGGTAGGCTCGGAGGCACACGCGTGCAGAATCCCACGCACACTCTGCGTGCGTCACGCCGTGTGTGACCCACCAAGAGTTCCGGTGAGGGTGCAGCCTCCTGGAAAAAGGCCGGGCCTGCAGTGTGCCCAGGGCCATGCTGTTCACCTGGATCATGCTAAGCAGTCGAGCTCTCGAGGGGTGGCTCCGATAGGAAGTTACAGGAGAGGATGGGGTGCATGACCGTGGTCCTCGCAGTTCTGCGGGGGTGGGAGAGTCCTCTTTGGATGGGACTTGGGGTGTGGGTTTGCCTTTCTTTCCCCGTCTGCCTTCTCTGGCCACACCGCTGGCCTCTGGTGAGTGATGCGGCAGGGAGACGCCTCCCAGTACACCCACAGCCAGCCGAGCAAGGAGACGGTCTCCTGAGCCCTGCGGGGTCAGGGTGGTGCAGGTGCAGGTCCGTGAATCTTCTCCCTGTGGCCACTCAGGCTCTCAAAAACGCCCCAAACGTCGAGCAGGGTCCGGGGAGAAGATGAGAGACCAGGCTCGATGGGTAGAATGTCCTTGGGAGGCGTAGTGCTACTTGGGAAAGGGACCTCAGGCAGGAATGAGGCGGGGATCTGTTCGTCACTGGCGGGTCACTCTTCCGCAGAGTTGCCTGGGGCTCCATTTCCAGTGCAAGGACTATGCTGGAGAACCTCCAAGTGCCAAAGGGGAGAAGCGACTCACCGTGCCACAAACACCACCACCAGCACCACCGGCATCAACACGAAGGTCAAGGGGAGAAAGGCGACCTAACGAGTCCCAAAGAAACCTCTCCACCAGCATGGCACAGGTGCCTAAGTGGAGATGGGTCATGCCACCGTCCATTTCTGAAAGCAAAGGTCTTCCCCGCACTGAGGAAAGACCCAAGCCTGCCCTAGATTATGAGAGCAAGACAACTGGGCATGCGACTCTGCCCATCCTATCTGTCAGTCAGTTGTTTCGTCCAGCTTGGCCCCGGACAAACACCACTGGAGGCAATGAGACGCGGCCGGCCTCTGAAGTGTCTAGGGCGATGGGGAGACTGTCCTCTCCTAGCTGCTTTCCCGTCTGCCTCTTGATCCCACGACCTGGTGGAGGGGCATCCGAGGACTGTTATCGATCCCCTCTTGCGGTTTGTTTCTTTCTCTTGGTTGCCGGCTTCAAACCCAAAACCCTCCATCAAATGGTGGACTTGGAATTTGTGATTTAGCATCTCAGACCTAGAGGGATGACTGTGGCTCCTGACAACACTAGTCAGGTTGGCAAGGAACTGAGAACATTCCGCTGGCTTTTTCTCTCCGCACGGTTACCTATAACGCATTGTGCCCTCCACCCGTAGAGAGGTAAAAGAATGATGAGCAGTATCTTCCCCCAAGAACACCAACAAGTGTGCCCTGGACAAGGAAGTTGAGCCACCCTCAGGCCGCCCTCATTATCACCGGCAATCTTCCTCTGCCCCATCGCCTCAAATGGACTTACTTCTTGCCCCATCCACAGCTGAAGAAGAAGAAGAAGAAGAAAGAAGAAAGAGAAGGAGAAGGAGAAGGAGAAGGAGGTGAAGAAGGAGAAGAAGGAGAAGAATGGTTATTGGAATGACTTGACAGAGAGAATGGCAATGTCGCCTGATGCTGGGGGAAATCCGTGCAAAAGAGAGCCAAATACTGGCTGATCTGGCTTCTCTGTGCCATGGGAAGGAGGCAAAAGGACAGCAAGGTTGTGAGCACGTGGGTCATAAAGCACGAAGCAGTAGGGTCCTGGGATGGGGTGGGGCAGCGAGAGGTGGCAGGGGTGCAATATGCTAAGGAAGAAAGCGGGATCAGGGTTGTCTTTTCCTAGTAAGGATCAACGGAATCAACATGTCAGTTATGGGTAAACCCGTGGACTGTGGCGCCCCCATAGTGCTGGAAGGCAAGCATAATGTCCAGGTCGGGAGAGCAAACAAACATAAATGTCACACACCAAGAAGGAAACCAACAATCATCCTCCTCCAGGAGGGAAATCTCTTTATACCTTAAGTTATAGTATGTTTTGAGGCCCTCAATTGGAAAGATGACTCTAGAAGTCAACTAGTGTAATTAAAGTAGCAAAAGGGAATAAAAACAAGGAAAAAATAATAAACTGAACAGACAACACACAAAAAATAAAAATAAAAGATGAACGAAAACGCCAAAAAGAAAAAAAAAAGAAGAAAGAAAGAAAAAGTCAACTAAAATTAAAAAGGAGCTGAAGGAATGAATCCAAAATTGCAGCAAGTCTATGGCTTTCTGAAGGAGTTCACTTTGGACCATAACCAATGGCCCTGAAGGGAGAAAATCATATGTGCCACACTCGCGGCATCTTTTGGTGCTAGGACCCTGAACGCTAGAAGAGTGGTCTGAACGCTAGGACCCTGAACGCTAGAAGAGTGGAGTGGACCTCAGTCGAGGGCAAAGTTGAGGCAAGGGTTTATTGTGGTCCGGGGAGGGAGCTTTATTGTTTTCAGGGAGGGCTTGTCTCAGGCAGGGGTCTGGGGTGGGGAGACCCCTCAAGGGGAGAGGGTAGGTGGGCAGACATATGTTTCCACAAGTGTGTTAGGATCTGAAGGGTGAGCCCACGGAAATCCTCCCCAGCCCGCACGTGTCTGCTGAACTTGGAAGCCCTGCAGTGACTCTCTAGCAGGCAAGCCTGGAAGGCCAAAGGCCCCCCGAATCATTTGCATCCTGAGCACTTTGGTCCAGGGACAGATCGGAAGTGCGTGCGGGGCTTCGTCATGGGGAATTCCCCGAGCAAAATGTGGGTGCTGGGATGTCAGGAGTGGGAGTGATCACGCCCTCGGACGCCTCAGCCCATGAGGAGCTTGTGCGTGCGGGGGTGGGGCTGTGGGAAAGTCATCAAAGGCCCGAGGGAGCGGGTCCCAGGCCCGTTTTCGGAGAAGCACCGTCCGAGGGGAGGAGGCGTCGTCGTGCAGCTGCAGGTAGGAGATGCAAAGACTCGTGGGCCTTGTGTGCAGAGACCCGGGGGCTGCTTCTGCGCACTGGGGCGGTGCGTGTCCGTCTCCCTTCAACGTCTTACCCGGAGGGCAAGGTTGTCGGCCCAGCGCCGCTGGTGCAGATGCCCTTCGGCGACCCTCTGTCCCTGAGGGTCCGTCGCAGGCGGTTGGGCGGCCCCAGCGGGGTGACTTGGCTCCTGGGTCGGCAGGGCTGGCGCCTGGTCACCAACACGCTCTGAATTGAGGGGGCCCCTATGTTTTCTAGTTGTGAAAAAAGCCATCAAATTGTGTCTCCTGGTATTTAATTTTACCATGTTCATGAAGGAAACAAAGAATATGAAATGATAGTAACCTTCAAGTATGTGTGTTCGGTGATTTTTAATTATTTTTCAAGGGTATATTTTCTCTTAATGAAATATGATTTCTGCTTGTAAAATGCAAGAAGGTGTTTTTGGACCTCCTCGCCTACTACTGGTCATTAGTAAGCTGAACATAATACATGAAATGACCCTTGATTCAGATTGCTTGGCCAGAGACAACCTGGAAACTAACCCCATCACCATGAAACCCGAGACTGCAAGTCACGTTGCAGAGACGTCCCCTTGGGTTTCCTTACTCTGCTGCTGTCCTCCTGAGTACCTCTTCACAACCAAGTCTCTTGCTTTGTCAGCATTCTGAGCCCACTCTAAGGCCCTGGAAAGGGTTCCCCTTCCTGCAACGCGAAGAGGAACAGTGTCTAGACTCCCTCATCTACCATTGGGAATTAGAAAGCTGAACAAAATACAGGAAACAACTCTTCTCAGACCTTGAACAGCAGGCAGGTAGGGTTCCAGGGCTAGGTTCCTGGACTGAAAGTGAACACACATATCAACCTGACGACTCCGCAGCCTCCTGCCTTCAGGCAGTTTTCACGCTGCTGCTGCAGATAACAGGACCCATAAACACTCTGGCAAAAATCTGAATTGAGAACACTGGTGAGTTGGGATGCCAGGGAGGCTATAATCTGTGTGGCAGCACATCAGAAAAGAGAAAGCAACTCAGAAACTTCCACACCTGCCTAATGATTCTTTTAGCCATTATTGAATATCAATTAAGGACACACAGGTGAGATTCCATAGTGAATAAAAACAAAAAACATTGGTCTCACATGCAAAAAATAAACAAATTCCTTCTACATTAAATTTTTTTTCAAAATGTGGCAATTAAATGAAGGCTAGTGAGCATTACACACATACATAAATGGGTACATTTCTAGAAAGCAATTTTTAAAAGATGTCAATAACCCCATCTTGGCATTCTAATTTTACAATTATGCTAAGAAAGTGAAAAAAGTAATGTGGAAATATGTCTTTGCATACAAAAGGTATTTAAATAGCTTTAGTATTGTTTCTCTAAAAATTTTTTTTTAATTCGTGGCAGATTGTTTTACCATTGGTGGGAAATTGTTTTACCATTTTGTGTTGGTTTCTGCCATACAACAGTGCAAATTAGCCATATTTATTTATGTGATTATTTGTATATATCACTTGCTTCTTGAGCCTCTTTCCCCTCAGCTTTAGTTTTAGGATGGAAAAGTTATAAGGAGCCCTGTATTTATTGTCTAAATAGTAAGGAAATCGTTAACAATGTCACACATTCCTTACTCAATATTATGCTTCCATTATCATGTTTATGAAGATTTAAAAATACTGATCAGTAAGTGCATTTAGCAGCTACTCTGCATTGCAAGCGGTCAGCCAGCACCACTTGCATTAGGCTGAGGCTAGGGGTACACACAGGAGTGGTAGCAAAATAAGAAGGCATGTCCTTCTCAGGCTTGTGATGTAGGGAAGCTGGAGGCAGGAGGGGCACCCATGGGACTGCGGAGAGGAACATATGCCCCCCCCGTTTGTTTCTAATTGGGAAGGATGCAGGAGGAAACAGTAACCCACAAACACCTGGCCTTGGGGCCCATTGCTGCAGACTTTGAGGGTCTGGCGTTCCACAATGGTTGCTGCCGGGCATGGGGCAGGGCCTTGGTTGTAGAGAGTTTTCTTTCCTTTTAAACAAATATTTGCACGTACTGAAACTCCTCTTTCGTCTTCAACCAATCAGCTCGCTATTTTATGGGTAAACTTTATCATTAATTAGACAATCAGAATAATTAGAGTAACGTTGAGTAATAATAGTAATTTTAATGCTCTATTAGAATTTGCCACATTGCAATGTTCAAAGCTGTAAGCTATCTGGTCGACCTTTCCGCGGTGATCGCCTGGTTACAACCAAATAGCATAAATGCCAACAGGACAAGCAAGGATTGCAGGGATGCAAAGGCACAGTACTACCGCTCCTCCCTCATTTCCTGCGAGTCCCCTGCAGGTTGCATATCTGTCTCCCGCGTCCTCCCGTCTACGCAGAGTTCAGAGGCTCTGAAGAGTAGAGGCTTTTCAGCCACTAAAGACCGCGCGAGGCTCGCGTCTCTGGTACCTCAGGGGACAACACAGGTCGCTTTCATGGCCTCAGACCACCGCGACCGGGCAGGACTGGAGCCGTGCCTTGGGCAACCGCCGTATTCACCCGCGACATTCCGTGTTGTCCCATGCAGTGAGGAAACCGTGTGTGGGGTTCACACAACTGCCGGGCCCGCAAGGGGAACAGAAAGGACCACAGACTCACCGGGAAGGCGCAGCCGGGCCTTGGACTATCCCAGAAATCAGTGACACGATAACGCCCGTCAGGAGACGCTTCCCCGCCACCCGGCCACGGTGCGAACCTGGGACTCCAGGGAACAAGGATGCGCAGCCTGTAGAACCGAGCCCAGGGACCGCGGTGCCGGCCGAGCACACAGCCCAGCGCCGCTTTGTTCCCCGCATCCGGCTTTGCCAAATTCCGGGGTAGGACGCCCGGAATCCAGGAACGGCTGGCGGAACCCAGCCCCGTCCGCAGATGGAGACACACGGCTACTCCTAGCCGAGACGGGAAAACTGGAAAATGTGACACAGAACTCCACACCGGGCACGATCACTCGCTCCCGGTCACAAGCGGTAGCCCAGGCGGCCCCCGCGCGCGGAGGAAACACACGGACCGCCTTCCACGGTGGCACGGCGTCGCCTGGCAAATCTGCGCGCTCAAATCCAGCGGGAGTAGGACGCGTCCGGTCCGCGGAGACGAAGCCCCGGCCCACACGCTAACCATCACTACGTGCACGGACCCGGCCGGGCTTGCCCAGTCCCGGAGCCTGGAGCGGGGTGATCGCTGAGGGAAATGAACGCGGCTAACAGCGACACAGGTGGACGCCCGCCGAGCCGCAGGAGCTCTGGCATGTAGACCCTCTCCCAGTCCTCTCCGGAGGCCCCACGGATGAAAGAGCGCGGGGAAATACTGGTCGACCAGAGCAACCGTCACCCCACCACCTCAGAACCGTAACGTCAGGGCACCTCACACAAACCTGCAGAAGCAATCTTCAGCAGGAGGAGACCTACTCAGGCCTCTGCATCAACGGGGTTACTGCCGCCAGTGCTGGCGGAGTCTGGAGATCTGCTCCCTATCCGCCGGCTGAATCGCAGCCCTTGTGAAGGTCGCTGAAGGGAGGGGACGATCTGAAAGCCGCCACCAGGGGCGCCCGACAACCGGTTCGAGCGTCCACGGGACGAGTCGCCGTCGCCGGCAGACCACAGCCTGAACACCCGAGCTCACCCGGAGCTTCTGCCTCGGAGGGGGCGCCCGGCTCGAACAGCGCGATGCGGCGACGCGCAGCGGCCCCGGCAACAGACGAGGGCGGGCGGAGAGCGGGAGGCTGCGGTGGAGGAGAGGCCCTCCCCACGAGGTTGCAGGGCCGCAGGCCAACCTGAACAAGGGAGATTCTGCAGGGGATTGGGCTGTGGGAACTGTAAGCTGAAGCAGTGAAAGTAAAACAGAAAGCAAGCGGAAGACATTTTGCTGTAACTTCAGAGTTTAGATGTTACTGAAATATAATAAAAACCAAAGCTCAGAAGCCATAAGGTAAACCATTGAAAACCCGACCACGTAATTGGTCTTTAGAATTAGCTTAATCGTAATTAAGCTAAATGCATAACGGGGCTTTACCAAGCAAAATCAGATGACAAGAAAGGTGCGTGCGGGAACATTTGTGCTACTACATGTATAATAAGAATGTTGATATCAGCATTACTTAATAACAGAATATTTAGTAAACATAGAAACGAATCAGTTAAATAAATTTTCCTAGCACTTACATAGCACAAGACAATCAATTTGCTTTTTGGGTTATTGCTGTTTGTTGTTCTTTTTTTATTAATGAGTTATATCTATAGGTATTGACTTGGAAAGATGTCGACGGCAAACTGTTAAATGAAAATAGAAAGTTTTAGTGCTTCCAGTGGTGCAGATATACATATATGCACTTCTGTTTTTAAAAAATGAACTGGAAAAGTAAAGAGAACAGCTAAAGAAATTTTAAAAAGCAAGAATCAAGACTTCCCTACAGACTAGTGTCTAGACAGAAAGATAAGTGTGCTAGAAACAAAGATGGGCCCCACTATGGGCTTTTCTGCTCCCTCCTACTATTGTCTTGGGACAGGCAGTTGGCATCTCGGCCCCTCCACCTCTCTGCTCCACTAACACCCAGAGCCACTGCCGGCAATCAGAACTCTGACTCTGCAGGCCTGGGATCCCTATGTCCACAGTCTCTTCCTTCACATCAGGAGCCTGTAGCAATTCACTTGGTTTGCCCATCATCCAGGCTCAGAGATACTGGCTCTAACATACACTGTGTAGTCCTTCTCTTCATAAGCTTTGAGCTGATATCCGAAGGGAAAACCATTCCCCTCGCAAAACAGGTATGAACCATGGGGGCAAACGGGAAATTTGCACCTGGACTCATTATACTAACTGCGTGCACTCAACTCGCAAAGACACAAGAGCAACAGAGCCCACGGTGCTGCATGCATGACACGGCAGTTGCTTACTTGAAGTATCCAGGCTCACTTCTGTGGCAGGAAGAATACGAAGTACACACACACACGTACATAGAGGCACTCACATACTCAGGAGCTAATCTGTACTCCTGCTAGGGCTGGCAATGGTGGGAGCAGGAAAGACATCACTGTTGCTACTTCTCGTGTCCTCTGCACTGACAGAGCCTGTTTTACCGATTTCACTGTGGAGAGTGCAGGCTTGGAGCTCCATAGTCTGTGGTTTGCTGTCCAGCACCCTGTGCTTTCTTCATTCCACTCTACCCTTTCTCCTCAATACACAGTCACCATTAAGAAATAAGAATCTGCACACCTCGCATTCAATTTTCAAATCTGAACAAAGTTAAAGAACACAGAAAGAAAGTGAGTTACTGTGGAAAAGTTAGTGAGGAAATTTTATTTATCTTTTCTTGTAGCTACCGATATGTTCCAATATAGTATAAAAGCTTACTATTTTTAAAAATCAGGAAAACTAAATGATTCCTCATGACTCTTTTTTGCCTATCACCCACCTCTGCCCCAGCTTCTGTCACACTGGGCTCACCCGACGGCCTGCCTGTTCTCCTGGTTTGGAGACTTCTTTCACACTCATCACTGTCATTATGCTCACTACACACCTGAGGCCATGGTAGCCCTTCACACAGTGAATCAGGGGATTTTTCTCCAGTGAGCCTGAGGTCTGCATTTTTTTTTTCTTTTAATAGAAACTTCTCCCATCTGCCCTCTAAAGTCACAGCCTTTACGGATGCTGTAACAAGTGGGTGTGAATGATAGAAAGAGGCTGTTTCCATATCAGTCCCTGAGCTGCCGTATGTCTAACAGAGTGGTGGATGGTACTGGCATTAATATTTCCTGGGTGGCGTTAGAAGATCCAGGCTGAAAGCAGAAACTGGACAATTTGGCAAGACACAGATCAAACCAGGAATGAGAGCAAGTCTCTCATTGTTTCAACATCAACACTCAGCCACCACCGTCCTCCTCAGCATCCTCATGCAGGACAGTTGAGATACTGACCAGATAAGGTGAGGAGACAGGAAACAGTCATGAGAGCCAAGCCTCTAGAGCCCTGCTAGATGCCCCAGGCATGAGTCCCCAACCACTCACCTGGGGGGGCTGCCTCCTACCAAACCAAAGGCATGCAGAGATATGGTGAACCCTCCTCTCTCTGGGGCCAAAGCACTATGGGCTACTCCCCACATAAACAGGGTAGTAATGTTTCCATTTCGAACAGAAAAAAATGAAAATCACGAGCTGTTAAACTCTGATTAGACCTATTTGTTCAGAGTTATTTAATTAATATTCAATTAATGATGTTTACACCAAATCCCAGGAAACCCTCACGGTGATCACTTGGGGAATCATGACTCCACAAAACAAACACCACTCTCAAACATTTCCATAACTAATTCTTGATCAAATGCATCAGGCTTTCTTCTCCAATACCCACCGAAGTGGTTTAGAGTCCCCCGTCCTTCCTGCTGTGCCCTCCCCTGACCCTCTGGATGCAACTGCCTTCAGTCATCTTGACTCCTCCGCATGTGGAAATCAGGCAACTTTGGAACCTTAACCTTAGTTCCATCATCCTTGGCCTTAGATACATTGCCAAGCCACTCTCAACCTTTTCAATGGTGGATGAAACAGTCTAAGGGGTCATGTGTTGGTGGAAGTTCAGGCACTCTGGTCACACAGATATGCTCTCAAAGCCCCTTGCACAGGAAATAAGCAGGAGCATGTACACCATAAGGCCCCTGGTGGGTGTCAGAGTCCCACAGGGCCGGCACCCTCATCAAATGCAGAGGAAGTTTAATTTGGGGTGAAATTTAGTTGACAGCTTCAGAGGCATTGGTGAAACACTGCATGGATTTCTGCCCTACTAAATATTATTGGCAGAAACATTCTTCATTTCATAATTTTTGTATAGGAAAGTATTTGTCTCTAAGGAAGAAAAAATAAGCTAATTACTTTCTTCATTGAACAAATCTGTGTGCTCACTCAAAACGTATTCTGACATTTAGTTGACATTCTCCATCTTCTTAAAAGATAAGAAATAGGCTGATTCATAACAATGTATGACAAAACAACAACAAAAAAGATAAGAAATATAGTCATTTGTTTCATTTCGCCCTGCTCATCTCAAGGTTTCCCATTGTCCCAGAAGGGTGTGCTTCCTCTGAGTGCAAGTCCCACCTACTCTCTTGTCTTCGTAAGAGAGCTCAGGCCTCAACCACAAGTTCAGCCCTTGAAATAAATACCTCAGATGACCTAGTGGCCCTAGGAGAATGAGAAACTCTCCCCAGTGTGGTGAGAAACCTTGGGTTTCCTCCCCAACTAATCTCCTGCCAAGCCTCCCTCCCCTCAGGGTTATCATCCTAAATGATGCCTGTGGGCAGCAGCTGATGTGAAAGAGAAGAGTGTGTCCAGAGACCCAGCACCGCCCCATCCTTTCCTCCAGCAGCTCTATTTCTGGGTCTGGCTTCTTTTTTTTTTTGTTTTACCATGAGTACTCTTTCTAGCCATCCTAGGACTTCCTTTAGAGTAGTTTTTTAAAGGTTCCTCAACCACCATTGGCCTCATTTGCCACTTCTATACTTCCCTTCTGGAACAAAATTCAGTTTTTTAGAAAGATTGAGTAAGGGACTTCCCTATTGGTGCAGTGGTTAAGAATCCACCGGCCAATGCAGGGGACACAGGTTTGATCACTGGTCTGGGGAGATGCCACATGCCAGAGAGCAACAAAGCCTGTGCACCCCAACTACTGAAGTGTGCACACCCTGGAGCAGGCGCTCCACAACAGGAGAAGCCACCACAGAGACAAGCCAGGCAGCGCAGTGAAGAGGCGCCTCTGCAGGCATGAAGGGCACACTGCCGAAAGCTGCTGTGCAGCAGTGAAGTTCCAGAGCAGCCAAAAGAAACTAGTTAACTTTTAAAAGACTGAGTCCAGAAAAAAAAAAAAGGAATGACATTTCTCTTTATTTTCATTCTTCTTCTGACATTTTGTACCTATTCTGTTAGATATTTAGAGTGCTTGCAAAACTCCAGGTCACAGAAAAGGAGGAATTCCTAGTTAGTGTTCAGCGTCTCAGGGAACAGGTACACATCACTTCTGCTGAACAGTCCAAGGAGATGTGAGGGTAGCAATGAACCAAAACACTCAGCAAACCCCAAGAGGAGCGCAGCCCACGGACCCCGGAGCAGCTGTCTGCGGGCTCAGCCGGGGGCAGCAGAGGGCCCTCAGGCTGACTGGGCTTCCTGAGCCCCAAACTGTGGGGAAGGCTGTGGTCTTTCAGTGATGGTTCAGATTCCCCACCAGGAAAACCAGACCTGACCTCAGCATCTCTGACTCAGTACATACCTTCAGGACCCACCCCAAGTCCGCCCTCTCCTCCTCTCTCTCATGCAGAATGAATCGTCTGCATGCAGTGTGGGCTAGGTCGCTGAACATCCTGGGGTGCTAAGGCCAGGGAAGGCCACATAATTCATCACTTGTGATTCTTGGGATCATAAGAACTTATCTACTTCCTCATTCAGGGTGAGGAACAGCAGTGGCTGTGACAGGAAGGACTTCCCAGTTAGGCAGAGGGACAGGCTGAGTCAAGGAGAAACGACAGGAGGCTCTCTGTGCGGGAAGCTGACCAGGGCGGCGTGGCCAGCCCCTCTGTTCAGGGGCAGGCGGACGCCCTTGTTGCCAGAAGCAAGCGCGAATCAGCTGGGGTCCCAGGGCTGTGACTCACAGCAGGTAATGACTCCAGGTTCTGCGGCCTTGTATCAGGCAGGCACTTGTGAATCTGGGATTGCCACGGAGAGCCAAGCCAGGTGCATGGTCAGCCCGTGGAGCCTGTAGACCTTGACACCCACTGGGGCGAACACAGAGAGAAGGGCTGACCAGTCACCAACTCTCACTGAGGGGAGAGGGTGGGAAGCTTTGGCCTGAGTCTCACTCCTAGGACCTACCTTACAAGGTTAAAGACTGACCTAACCATTACTAGATTATTTTAACAGAAGCCCAGGGTTCCTACTATACCCAGTTTCTCATGGGCCAAGGTGAAGATGGAAGAAGATGTTAGCATCATTCCTTCTTGGATTCATTGATAAATTCATGCAATATTTATTGGACATTTTTTATCATTAGTGATTAAAAAACAAAATCTCTCTTAGAGAAACTCATTCTCTGCTGGCAATACAGAAAGTAACCCTCACCACAGGGCAGTGGAGAGTCCACTTGCTCCGCCCAGGAGTCTGGAAGTCCTGACAGTCTCATAGGGGAGGGGAGGTTCAGGTGAGTCTTTAAAAGTGAGACTTTTTTTACCTGGAGGTGGAGGCAGCTAGTGTGAAGAGCAGGAACATTTGTCAAAATGAACCTGTTTTTCCCCCTTCTCCTCTCAGGTGCTCAGATAACATGGCACCCTGGGCTATTCTTTGAAATCTCCACGCACCCTCCATGCACAGAGCATTTCCCTTTTCTCTGTGATTCCCCTGAATCACGCTTCTCTTCCAGGGATAGAAAGCTCATTCCTTCACTGGCTTAGGCTTATACTTAAAAGCTCCCTCCTTAGGGAGAGTTTCCACACCACACATGGAAAGCATCAGCTCCATGTTTCTCTGTCCACTGTCCGACTCTCTCATTTTCTCTTTTATTATTTGTATGTCTGACAGCCTCTAGGTATGGGGCTGTGGGTGAAGGTAGATGTGGGGAGAAGGTAGGGTGCTATCTTCTCTCCACAGGCTTTGCTGGAAAAGAAGCTGTTTTTCTTCAGAGACAAGGCATGAATATAAACTGAAGGTTAATTGAAACTTAATTTGAACATATTAATAAATCAAACATTAAGTGTGAAAGACAAAAAACCATGAAACCTTCTGAAACACACATAACAGAATGCCATTATGATGTCTGGAGGATTAAGGACTTCTTTAAAAAGCCGAACAAATGGGTGAGCAAAAGACGGATAAATATGACCATGTTACAAGTAACAACTGCTGCTCATCACAAGACATCATAAAATGAGTAAAACAAAAGCCAGGGTGTGGGAAGTGACATGTGCAACAAGTGTAAAGATCTTTCACCAATAAATATTTTTAAAAAGTAGATGTCAAAAACATATTAGCAGCCATTGCATGGAAGGTGAAACATGGAAGTCCAATGAACCTTTAAAATGTGATCAATTCCATTTGTGATAAAGTAAATACAAATTAAAATTGCCACAAAAACATCATCTCATACCTCACACTTGAGTGAACATTTATGAGTGACTATGAAAAGGTTGGCTCAGATGTGGAAGAAAAGAAGCTGTCATTCCTTGTTAATCGGAATGTCAACTGCTGTAACATAGCTCACCTGGACAAGTTCACAGCCTTAGTTTCATTAATTTCCATCCAGCTCATAAAGTAGATGCATGTGAATGATATTCCTAACAGCAAAGAGCTGTAAACAGTTCCAACATCCAGCAACAATAGAATGGAAAGATTTTGGTACCTTTAAAGTATGGACTACTATATAGCAGTAAAAGTAATTCAATGGCATGCATATGAACAAATGAACCTCAGAAACCAATACCACAGACAAAATAAATATTATTTCACAAAAGGATAATCACTGTGATTCTACTTACATAAAGGGACAAAAGAGAAAAATCCTTTGTACTGTTTAGGAACTCATATACATGTGCAACTCTCAAATAAAAGGCAGGGAATGACATAGAATTGAGATATATGGAAAAATTAGAATCTTTTTAAATGAGAGTGGATGTTGAGAACATGAGAATTTGTTTTACTATTATTCTTCAAATTATGAACTTATATTACCTACAAGCTTTTCTTTGTATATTTTATTTTTCAGTAAGATTTGTGCCACACATGAAAATAAATTCCAAGTGGCATTTAATATAAAATTTGATACCATAAACCTTAAGAATAAAGTATAAGTATGTATGCAATCTTAAGATGGGGAAGACCTTGATAATACAATATAAATGTGTATGCAAGATTGAGATGGGGAAGACCTTGATAATACAATATAAATATGTATGCAAGCTTGAGATGGGGAAGACCTTGACAAACTCTGATGGACTGGGTTTGTCCACCTGGGTAGATGTGTTGAAGTTCTAACCTGCAGAGACTCAGAATGTGGCTGTATCTACAGACAGAGTTTTTAAAGAGGCAAATAAATTGAGGCCTTTAAGTTGTGCCCTAATCCAATATGATTCTTGTCCCTGTAAGAAAAGGAAATTGAACACAAAAAGAAACCCCAGGGATGGGTGCACACAGAGGAAGGGGCAAGTGAGGACCCAGAGAAAGTGATCATCTGCAAGTCAAGGAGCTAGTCCTCGAGAGACTCAAGCCCAACCACACTATGATCTTGGATGTCCAGCCTCTGGAGCTGTAAGAAAACAAATGTCTGTTGTTCAGGCTTCTGGGGATATGCTATTTTATTATGGCAGCCCCAGAAAACTAATATATAAGCATTACATTGAATGCCAAACTACATAAAAAGTCTTCACGGGTTTTACTACAACATTACTAAACACTTACACATCAAAAAATAAAAGGAAAATGACAAACTCAGAAAACTAGAACACATTTGACAAAAGCCTGACATTACCAATAAATAACTCCTTCAAGTGTTTAATAAAACAAGTAATCTAGTAAAAAGTTTGACAAGACACATGAGCTGAAATGTTCATATAAAGAAATACAAATGCTTGTTAGAAAATAGAAAAAAAAGTAACTTCCAACAAAAATTAAAATTGAGATATTATTTTGTCTTCTATTAAGAGACGAAAGCCTCATAAAGTAATAGCACACACATTTAATAAAGATTGTAGCTATCATCCTCAGCAGATCTAAGTATTCAGCATTCCTTCTTGTTTGGTCCTTTGACAGCACATACAGATCAAAAGCTGTAAAAATGATTTATATTTGTCATGGAAATTTTAAGTCTCACTTCTGGAAATTTATACGAAATAATTAGGTAAATATTTTGACCATTTTACCTTATAATCTTTACTCTCAACATAAGGATTTGGTTAAACAAAGTATAGCAGCTTTCACACCATGGAAATGTTTAAATTGGAAAGAACATAAACCAAAATATTAAGCGAGATCTTCTCTGATAGTAGATTTTCTGAGCTGTATGAAGGTAAATTTAAATGTCATCTTTCATAGTTACCGATGTTTTTCAAAGTTTGCTATGATAAAATATAGATTGCTTTGATAATAATGTGGTGGTGGTTTAGTCGCTAAATCGTGTCTGACTCTTTGTGAACCCATGGACTGTAGCCCTCCAGGCTCCTCTGTCCACAGATTTCCTAGTCAAGGACACTGGAGTGGGTTGCCATCTCCTTCTCCAGGGGATCTTCCTGACTCAGGGATGGAACCCATATCTCCTGCACTGCAGGCAGATTTATTACAGCTGAGCCTCCAGGGAAGCCCAAGAAGTCTATAAAGTCACTTCAAAAGCAACAGGAAAGCAACTGCTGAGGGGTCTGAGTAGACTGGGAAGTGGACCTGTGGGGGTCTGAGGCCAGGACAGGCCAATCTGCATCTGAACCGTGGGCACTCTCACTTGCTCTGCAACCTTGGCTGGGTTTCTGAAAGTGCTGAAGTCTGAGTTCAGTCAGCTGCCTCAGAACCTTGTTTCCGGAACTCAAAGGGCTCAGAGTGGGCACAGAGAAAGGCTGCTTCGCACCAACTGCTCCAACCTTGTACAGTGAGAAGTAGATTTTTAAAGTTGAGAGTAATAAGGTCTTTTTGAATCAGGGGAGATGCAGAAGTAGAAACAGGCCAGAGAGATGGAAAGAATCCAAACAGGACCAGAATCCAAAGGATGCTAAGCATGATCACCCTGTGCTCAGTATCACGGGTCATTCCCTGGGATTTGGGGGGTTGCTAGCTACTCCCACTATGCAAGGAAACCCTCACTATGCTAGCTACCCTCACAGATGTGATGAATGGACTCATTGGGAAAGACCCCGATGCTGGAAAGATCGAAGCAGGAGAAGGTGATGACAGGCAATGAGGTGATTCAATGGCATCACCGACTCGATGGATATGAGTGTGAGTAAGCTCTGGGAGTTGGTGATGGACAGGGAGGCCTGGTGTCCATGGGGTCACAGAGAGTTGGACATGACTGAGTGACTGAACCAAACTGAGCTACCCTCATATAAGTGTAAATATATGTCTTATCTTGTGTAATTTCCCACACAGCTCTATGATGCAATAGGATTGTCATTTCTGCTCTAGACGTAAAGAAACAGGTGACTAAAGACAGTAGGTGTCCTGTCCAAAATCACACAAGTAGACAGGGTAGCGATAGGATGTGGAAGTTTGTGTAACTCAGAGCCAGCTTGTGTCCATCTGCCCAGCATCCCTGTTCCTAAATGCATTCATCCCAACTCACACAAGCACAGTTTACTTCAGGCTTGGGGACTGAAAATGACTGGCTTCTCACCTCAGCATTTGACATTTTGCTGTCACTTTCAACTAGGTATCAGAAGGAAGAGAAAGATGGAAAACTAACTACATGGAACCCGTTGTGGTATCAGGTCATTTCCCCCCTGGTTAATGTTGTCTTCTTCCAGTGGCGATCCCCTGGTTCTGGATGCTCATCTTTGTGGTACGGTGCTCAGCTGGCAGTCAAGATGCAGGTGCAAGGCCCTAGGAGCCCCCTTGGGCATCACCCTCTCAGCTAGCTGTCTCCAGAGCATCTCCAGATCTAAGTGAGATCATTAAAACACAGCCCTCCCACTGTTTCCCTGAGGCGCCTCTGCCTGCAGTCCCTTCCTGCCCAAGGGGAGGGCCTTTCCTATTTACCCACATCTTCCCTTCCCTCTCTCTCAGGAGAGTGGCTTCTGAATTGCTTTTCAGAGGATACATATTATCGAATTGCCTTTCCTCATTCTAACTCCCTGATACAAAGAAATTCTTCCTACCACTAGGGGGGCCATGTATCTTTTAAAAAGATACATTTTTTAAAGAAAAAATTTTAAATTTTGAGGAAGTTCTTCCTACCAGTAGGGGCCCATGTATCTTTAAAAAGATACATTTCCCTACCTGCTCATTTCTTATTGCTGGTGTAAGAAACGAGCACAAGCTCATTTTCTCATCCGTAGGAAGAGGTCCAATATGGATCTCGCTGTGTGCGCATCGAGGCGTCGGCGGGGCTGCGCTCCTTCTGGAGGATCGGGGTCTGTTCTTCCTAGGGGTCACCGCACTGCTCACCTGTGGGCCCAGCAACCACTTCGGTCCCGCTGTGGCTCGTGTCCGCACGTCTCCTTCACCAGCTGTGACCCTCCTGACTCCCGCTCTGACTTCTGAGGACCCTTGGGACCACATTGCACCCGCACCAGTAACCCAGAAGGGCCTCCCAGGTGTAGGTCCTTTCTGCAACCACACCCACACACGTGCCTTTTGCCACGTGAGTTAACACAGTCACAGGTTCTGGGGATTAGGACCCGGACATCTTTGGGGGGAGGGGAGCTGTTGATCACACTACTCCTTCTGCACAACCTGAAAGAAAATTGCTTTAAACAATTGCAAAGTAACTTCGCAACAGCTCAGAGTATAATCAACTACTAAAATATGATATACAGATAATAAAAGAATTGGGTCATAATGCGGGTCAGAATAAACAGGCCTGGAAGAATGCTTTCCTAATTTTTCACCGGCAAGAAACAATGATCAGACTGCCTTTGGGTGACACCTGTCAGGGCCGTGTCCTGAAGCGTGAGGTCAGGGAGGGTGTGTGGGGTCCGCACAGACAGGGCTGAGCCCCGAGGGTCCCAGTGACCGCAGGCCCAGAATCCACCGGACAGCGAGGCCTGCAGAGGGTTCAGGCAGGAGGACCCCATACGCCAGGGCGGGAGCTGGGTGGGCAGGATGTGACTGCGGGTGTGGGGGTCCCTAAGATGCTGAGGCTTCTCACCACCTATTTGTGCAAGTGCCCACCGTCTTTAACTCCTAGTTACCGTGTGATGTCCTGATCTGTAGCGTCCATTCAACACAAAAGCACAATGTTTTAACAGCAGCGTGGCAGGGACTGCAGAGGGCGGTCCGGGCCGCTGAAATCAAGAAGCACGTGAGAAACGGAGCACCGCCGCTGAGCCAGGAGCCCAGGGGGACTCCGACCGCCCCGCCCCTCGGTGATCCCCAGCCCCGGAGCTTCCCGCTGGTGTCCTCTGCGCGGGAGGCGCCGGGCGCCCGCACGTCTGAGCCCTGGGCCCCGCGACCGAGCTCGGGGACAGGCCGAGCACGCCGATTCTCCCGGTCCTCCGCCCGCACGTTCCCGCGGCGGCGCCCGAGGCCCCAGGTCGGGCCCGGGGAGGCGAGTGGGCGGAGGACGCGCGGCTTCGTCGGTGGCCGCGTGCGGGGAGCGGGTGCAGTTTCTCCCCGCGGGGCCGAGACCGTTCGGTCGGAAGTCCTTAGCCCGGCAGAGGAGCCGCTGTGCCGCCGGCGGGGCCCCCGGTCTTCCTCCTACACGGCCTGAGGGGGATTGGGACCGTCTCCGGGGCCCGGAGGCCATCCGGCTCTCTCCTCGCCTCCTCCCAGCTTCTCGGGGCGCACACGACTGCCGGTTTCCCGCGCCCGCAGCGTCGGCCAGGGACCCGGAGCTCCTGCGGGACGGGACCCCGGATCCCGCCCGCCCCGGGCCCTCCGTGCGAGTCGTCTGCCCCGCGGGCGCGGCTTCCCGGAGCGGACGCCCGAGCGGCAGCCCCAGTCGGGGAAACGCGGCCGCCGAAGGCACCGTCGGGCGGAGACACGGGGCCGCCTCTGCTCCTGGCTTCGCCGGCCGCCCCGTCTGCAGCCCGAGGGCCGGGGTACACCGCGTGAGGCCGCTTTACCGTCTGCCCGTGGAGCTCAGGCGCGGCCCCGAAACTACGACTTGGGGTCAACTGCACGCGCGCCGCTTCTTTGATCCATGTCTCTGGTGTGAAAGGGCCCAGATCTCCCACCCTGGGCCGAAGAAATGTACTTTACAAATATTTTGTAGAAGGCGTTCTTTCCGCTGCCAAAATAAGACGGTGGGTGATTTGAAACACCACCGTCACCCACTGTTGGCGGTGAGCCTGAAGGGCAGGTGTCAGTCCCGACCCCTTTGGGTGCGCGGGCACAGAACCCTGCCGCCACGGCTGGTCATCAGCCGTCAGCGAGTCAGACTCTCAGGGCTGGACTCCAGCTCCAGGGCTGGGGCTGGAAAGGTGGCTTCTGGCCCTCTGGGAGCCTCACTAGGTACTGGTGACTTGATGGCTGAGGGACTGTGCCCAGAGAGGAACTGCTGCTCAGAACTCAATGGGTGCCCAGCGCGCAGCAGGAAAGGGGGGACCGGACGGGGCAGCTTCACCCCCTGCTGGAGGCTGGGGACGCACAGATGAGGTTGTTGCAGCAAAAACACAAATGAAGCTTTCCCTCTCCTGAGAACAAAGAAAGTAAACAGCGAAGAGACTAGAGAGGAAACATGACCGGTCGTCAAAGAGTTAATCTCTCCTAGTTTTAAGTGTTGCCAGCCTGCAGTGTCTGTAACCAGAAGTCCCCTAATGCTACGCAATGTTCATCCTGTACCACATTTTTGCTCTCCCTGCACCCTCTTGTGGCAAGTCACCCCGTAGAGCTGTTTGCATCTCAGAAGGAAGGTGGCAGGCTGAGGGACCCAGGAGACCCAGGCGGTATACAGGCTCTCAGTTCCCCCAGGTGGGGACAGGGCACTGTTCCTGGGGTGCTAGCCCACTGTGTGCCCCCTTGGCCAGCTGAGGAGTAAAGCCAGCTACTTCCTCCAAAATTTCATGTCCGTATTTTTTAATGAGGTGGGTAGAGAAAGGTGAGATTTTCGCAGTAACAAGGTGGCCACGCATGAGCAGGGGAGGGGCCGGGGGATGGAGCATCCCCGGGGGAGGACTTGGTCCCCTCATGCCTCAGGCAGCTTTTGGTAGTATGGTGTTTGATTTTTGATAATAAGTTTCATAGTTTCAGCACATGGCTAGTACAATCACTCTGCTTTGGAATGGTGGGCGCTACAGGTGGGAGATTCCATTATAACTGGATAGAATAGGCCATGCATCTCACATCCCATGGACCAAATTCTGCTCCCAGATTGTCCTAGTAGGACCTGAAAGCTGAAAATGGTTTTTATATCTTTAAATGGTTGAAAATAATTCTTAAAAATAATATTTGCAGCATGAAAATTATATTCACTTGGATTTCCTTGTCTATTAGTAATGCTTTATTGAGACAGGCTCTTTTATGTACCTTTTTTCGGTGGTGCTTCTTGGATACAATGACTGAACTGAGTAGATGGAACAGATGTCATATGGCAAAGCTAAAATATTTACTCTCTGGATCTTTACAGAAGTTTGCCAACCTCCACTCTAAAAATATGGTAGTGTTTTTTTTTTTTTTTTTAACACATATGCTGAGAGCTATACTTTAGAAATAGTTACACTGTGAATTTTGTCCTTTGAGACAAACCTTCTCTAGGTAGATGTAAAACTGGTTACATCACTCTCAGCAATCTCAGTTAGAACAAGGAGCCTGTGCACTCAGTTGCTAAGTTGTGTCTCTTTGTGACTCTATGCACTGTATTCCTCCAGGCTCCTCTGTCCATGGAATTTTCCAGGCAAGAATACTGGAGTGGGTTATCACTTCCTCCTTCAGGAGATCTTCCCAACCCAGGGATCAAACCCAGGTCTCCCTCATTCTTTACCATCTGAGCCACCAGGAAAACCTCTTAGGAGAATGGTCAAGTTGAATCAAGTTCTCAGAGTGATGTTTACTCTACTTTCTGTCTCAACTGTCACTCCTTAATTGTATCTCCCACACTTTTCTGCCTTGATTTGTCAAATTTTCCACATCTGCCTCTCCCCTGCCCCCAAACGGTCTTTCTGCATTCCTTCTAATCTCTCTTTTCTACAACAGAAAATGTTACTTAAAAAAACAAAAGAAAGAAAGAAAGGAAAGAAAGAAAACACCAAATCCTCCTTAAAAAATTTCAATTGTTTCTCACTACCACCGGGCCTAAGATTCTAGGACCTTCCATGAAGGACCCTACGTTTGTCCTCACTCTACTCTTTCAGCCATTCTGGACTTTTAGTACCTGGCATTATACATTTCCCCCCGATTCAAGACTTTATCTATGCTGTTCCTCCTGCCTGGGGAGCTCTTCTCCCTACCCCTTCTTCCACCAGCTCCCCATCATTTCACCTTCATGTCTAATACCCCTTGTTTAGGGGCGTCTTCTCTAACCCTTCCATCAGCTCCCAGAGCACCTGTATTCACCCTCTGCAGCATTCATCAGATTGTCAGTTCTTATGTGATTTCCTGCTGGACTGAAAACTTCATGAAAGCAGGACTGTGTCTTGCTCATGGTCCTTTCCTGGCCCCTGACATGAGTTGATTCTCAGTCACTATTGAATGGATGATTGAAGGAGAGTGACAGGGGTGTGCTGGAAAGGGCCTGGCTCTGCAATGATCTGGAGATGCCACATATCTTCGGAGGATTTGGAGATTGACCTAGGTAATCTCTAACATTCATCAGCTCTGACATGTATTAATATTTGGTATTATGCCCCAGCCTGTTCCATTTGCTCCTGGATATTTGGCTGAAAATTGGTTGTACTCGGTGACTTGAGATTCAAGATTAGGCTGTTGGATAAAAAAGTTAAAAGTGACAACAGTTTGGTTGCAGATAAGTACACACATAAAATAATCTACATAATTTCTGTGATCTTCTTTCAGTTACACAATTCAGAGAATAGCCACCACAATCACATAGTCATGCACTTGGCCAGATAGTTTCCTGGGTACTAAATTACCATAGCCAAAGAACCAAGTGTTATCTCTGAGGGTCTAGGAACTAGCCACATTTGGCCAAGGGAGAATTTAACTTATGGCAGTTTTTATCTTTTGCTAAATATAGACACTGGAAAGTGATAAATGACCCTCCAAGGGGACTAATCAAGCAGGTTAAAACTTGTACTCTAGAAATGCAAGGGATTCTCTCCATGGGAATGTCACTTTATTCAAAGCTTTCAACATCCTCTGAAATGGGGAACATACAGGGCAAAACTCTGCCGGCTATACTTGCAATTAAAATTTGCTTTTGGCTTTTTATATGAGTGGATTCTCATTCATATCTGTCCATAGATTCCAAGATCACAATTAATGTTTCCTGAGTTACAGAAGTCAGTTCTGCATCACCTAGGATTAGGGCAGATTCAAACCCACTCTTGTGGTTTAATGTAAAAACAACCTTCTGTAAAGGCCTATAGAACACATGGTTAGCTGACTCTGTGGCTAAAATCTGGGGAAAGTCTCTTGGGGTGTTGTTTTCCTGCCAGATGTTTGATACTCCAAGGGGAGAGGTTCAAGTCTGAGTTTATGTTTCCAAACAGTTGCTCTAATTAATGCAGTGCTTATCAAAGTTGAGGTCCATTATCACCATTGTTGGAAACAGAGTCATTACTGAATGACCACACCCTTTTCTGATGTGGAGTGGAAATGCCTCAGAGCCACACACTAGGGCTGGGAGAATCTGCCCCACGACAGGCGGTGGGAGGAGATCGCATTCCTATCTCAGCAAGTTTACCATCCACTGAATGATCATTCTCACAGGCAGCCCCAAGATTCCACATGGAATGTTGGGAGGGTAACTGATCCAGGACCTCCTAAGACCTGCACTAGCCCTCCAGGCCAACAGAAAAAGGGTATCCAACTTACACATGGCATCTTAAAATAAATAAATAAATATAAAAGAAAGCACCAAGGTCATCAATACAGGACACAGACTGGTGGTGCAAGGGGTGGGCTGTGAGTGTGTGAGGAGTGGGCGGAAGTGGTCAAAAGGAACAGACTCACAATTATAGAAAAGTAACTCATGGGGTCATCATGTGTAGCATGGCAAATATAGCTAGTAATACTATTTATTTTGTGCACTTAAAAGTTCCTAAAAGAGTGGATCTAAAAAGTCTTCATCACACACATGAAAGTTGTAGGTATGCAAGATGATGGACATGAGATGGACTTATCATGGTGATCATTTCAGAATATATACAGGTAAGGAATCATTATGTTGCACACAGAAAGCTAATATAAAGGTAAAAGTCAACTATGCATCAATTAATAAAAACACGAAAAAGGTGGAAGGACGATATGCACTCTCACAATTGATGAGAAAGATAAAGCATTGAGCTTTGCATCAGGGTCTGCAGTCTTCCTTCCTCTCATCAATGGAAAGGGTACGTACAGCCTTGGATACAGCAGATGGGATAGGCCTGGGGTTCTGCATTTCTCATAAGCTCCCAGGAAATGCCAATTCCTGCAGATTCCTGGCTGCACTTTGAGTAGCAAGATGTTAAAGCTCCTGAGGTTGGAGATGAACTGGGCTGGCTTCTAAGGGATCCGGTTACAATTATGATGAGTACAGCACAGGGGCTTTATTGGCCTCCATTCCTGACAGTGTGAACAGCTGCGGGGTGAGCTGAGGTGGTGATTCCTTGTGCAGAGAAGAGGAAGATGGCAACTTTCATCAGACTAGAAATGATGTGGTTTCATGTTCATATACCAACCTCTGCAGACACATGGAGCCCAGTAGCAAAGACCTTCAGAAATAAGGACTAAAATAACACTATGGTTTTTTAATTATTATTTTGAAATGCTATCCACAATTTAAAAACTAGGTTAAAACAAAATGACTTTATGCCACAGCTCAAGTGGTTCAATTGCCTAGGAGTTTTTTTTCAGGTTTTATTATTATTTTTAATTGGATTGTGTCTAATCTTTTATTTATTTATTTATTTTCAAGTTTTATCTTGAATTAATCTTGGAGGGCTCAGCAGGAACCCTTCTTAGAAGTGTCTGAAATTACATGAGGGCTTGACTGAGTGTGTCACTGCTTGTCCAAAGCTCTGGTGGCAAATAAAACATAAATGACATAGGAAGGACCCTTTACTACACTTGTTAAAATATGTCCGGGACTTCCTTGGGAAGCTATAAGTTCTTGGTCCCCGTGAGGAGTAGAAAGTGAGCCTGCAGAAGACGCAGACGGGACACAGGAGAGGAGCCAGCCGAGCTCCTCGCTCTCTCAGCTCCTCTGATAAAGGCTCTGTCTGACCCCCAAGACCCTCAGACACGACTCCCGAGGGCCACGGGGCCTGAGAGGCCTGGTGTGGTCCCCGGTGTTCTCCTCTGACCTGGGGGAGGAAGCGGTGGGCTCAGGAGAGATCCTAGGCGTGGAGTGAGGGCCCCGGGCTCGGGCTGGGCCACGCGCCGAGGGACACCATCCCCGCGCTCCGCTGGGGTCAGCGTCCACGGGGGTAAGATGAGCGACCCGGCTGCTCTGGGGTGTTTCTTACGGTCCCTTGATGCTTCATCAGTCCTTGGGCCCCAACAAAGCTGGCCGATGTCGGAAGTGTGTGACCGCGGTAAAGAATCTGCCTGCCAACGCAGGAGACAGGTCCGACCCAGGAAGCCCCCACACGCCGAGCAGCTAAGGCCGCGCACCGCGACTGTCGCCGGTAGAGCGCGGAGCCGCAGCTCCTGCTGCCGGTGCCTCCCGGAGCCTGTCTCTGCAGCAGGAGAAGCCGCCGCGAAGAGAAGCCCGTGCCCCAGCGCTGGAGAAAAGTCCCCACGGGAGTGAAGGCTCGGCACAGCCAAAATAAATGAACAAACAAAATTATTTAAAGAGAAGAGGTGTGTGAGCTCTGGGCCCTGAGCAGCCCCTGGAGCCCGTGGGGAGGCTCTGGCCGAGGCCGTCTCCACAGACGAAGGTGCCGTGGGGCTCGGGGCGCAGCTGGCCCCTGACACCCCGAGAGGACTGCTCTCCTCCTGCCACCTTCTCCGCCGGCAGGCTGGCAGGGGGGCAAGTCATGGAGCCGGTCCTCGCTCTGAAGTCCGTGTGGCCTGTACATGGGGTCTGTGTGAAGCGGCACAGGGCATTTCCCTCTGTCGGTGCCTTCTCTGTCCCTCCCCGGCTTGGAAGCCCCTGGAAGGCAGGCATGGTGAGCTCTGCACACGGTGATCCTGGGCCGCCGACACCCCAGCGGCAGCAGACCCTGAGGAATGACCAGGAGAGGGAGCCGGGGTGGATGCACCGGAGGGTGAGGGGCTCTGCTGGGAGATGGGGAGACGGGAAGGGGGGCTTCCTAGAGTGAAAGCTGCTCCCCCACAGCATGGACAGGGCCTGAGATGAGACCCAGAGGGCCCTGCAGGCCTGACGGGAGAGCCACAGGCCTCAGTCTCTGAGCAGGTGAGCAGTGAGCACCTCTGGGACTGAGCGAGTCGTGGAGACTGGATTCCGGCCCTCAGGAAGCCCTGGGCCTAAGAGGGGCGTCAGGAAGACGTAAGTGCCCCAGCTTGTGGCAGGTGCTCACCGAGAAAAGGCACTCAGGACCAGAGGAAAGACCAGGAGTGACGGCACAGCCTGAGGGAGTCAGAGGGAATCAGCAGAGCGGTGGTTTTCAAGCCAAGGCCTCAGAGAAATGCAGTTCAGCAGCCAGGAACCCGGAGCCAGGGGCCAGCGGTAGGTGCAGCAGAGAGATAAAGACCCCCTAGAAGGCAAATGTGAAGGCAGAGCATTCATCTAAACTCCTGGATGATGTCAAAGGTGGTGTGGACTGCGGGGTGGATGTAGAGGGTGAAGGCTGGCAGAGGAAGGGGGCAGGGCATAGACTGAAAGACCGTCAGAGCCTGGCTGTGGATGCCACTCTGCTCCCAAAGGAGATACGTGCTACTCAGATGCTAGGAGTAGAGAACCAGTTAAAGCATATGAGTTATCACAGGGAGAAAGCTAATGGGACCCAGAGAGGTTGCAGCCATAGGGCGGTCAGGAGCCCAGCAAGAGCACCAGTGAGAGGAGCCTAGACTGAACTCAGGATGCCGAGAGCTGGAGGGAGGAAGCCCACAGAGCAGTCCTGGAGGAGGAGGAGGAGGAGTCAGGACAGCAGGAACATGGAGAGCAGCTCCTACAGAGGCTGAGGACCCTTGTTGTTTGGTGATGAAGGGAAGCTCAGAGAAGTCAGTCCCTGAAGGAGGAGAGACTTGAGCTCTAATCTCTGTCCAGTGTTTCCCCAGATGCTACTCTCTGTCAGTTCCCCAATGAAGGCTGTGTTTTAAAACTAACACAAATTACACTACTGTAACCCAGTTATCATCATCACAAAAGCTATGAAAGTGTTTAAAAGCTTGATCATTAAAAATGAAATAAACAAGTGACCAAACTGAGCTAAAATAATGGGCAAATGACTGCACCATTATTCACAATAAACAAGTAGTCCCTTAACAGATGAATGCAGAAAGATAATGTGTATACACACATATTCCCTGATAGCTCAGTTGGTAAAGAATCCACCTGCAATGCAGGAGAGCCCAGTTCGATCCCTGGTTCGGGAAGATCCACTGGAGAAGGGAAAGACTACCCACTCCAGCATTCTTGTGCTTCCCTTGTGGCTCAGTTGGTAAAGAATCCAACTGCAATGTAGGAGACCTGGGTTCAATCCTTGCATTGGGAAGATCCCCTGGAGAAGGAAATAGCTACCCATTCCAGTATTCTGGCCTGGAGCATTCCATGGACTGCATAGTCCATGGGGTCTCAAAGAGTTGGATACGTCTGAGTGCCTTTCACTTCATTTCACTTCATACTCACATATACTGAAATATTACTCACTTTTCAAAAAGAAGTCGATCCTGCTGTTTGCAGGGACATGTATGAACCAGGAAGGACATTATGCTAAGCGAACAAAGCCAGAGGCAGAAAGGGAAATCCTGTATAATATATACGATGAATAAAATAGTCAAACTCATCGATGCAGAGAGTAGAATTGTGGTTGCCGGGGGCAGGAGAAGGAAAATGGGGAGCTGCTGTTCACCAAGTAAGACGTTTCAGTTCTGCAAGATACACACCTTCTGGAGATGTGCTGTATATACTTGTCTATAACTAATGACACTATGTTGTTGTGTAGTCACTCAGTCATGTCCGACTCTGTGACCCTGTGAACCATAGCCCATCAGGATCCCAGGCGAAAATACTGGGTTGGGTTGCCACTTCCTTCTCCAGGGTGTCTTCCCAATCCAGGGACTGAACTGAAGTCTCCTGCACTGGCAGGCAGATTCTTCACCATGAGCACCAGGGAAGCCCCAGTGACACTATGTTCTACACTTAGAAATTTGTTCAGAGAGTAGATCTCACTAGACTACTGCTGAATGTTCTCACTACAACTTAAATATAATATCCACAGAAGATCTGAAAGGACTTACTTCAATAGACATTTCTCTAAGAAGATATACAAATGGCCAACAAACATAAAGAATGCTCAATGCAAATAAAACTCACAATGAGATACCACTTGTTACCCATTAGGATAGCAATTATCAAAAGACAGAAATAAGATGTGTTGGTGAGAATGTAGGTGAAAACTGAATCTTGTGCAGAGTTCCTGACAATATAGTATATACAGCCACTGTGGAAGCATCATGGCCAATTCTTAAAAAACTGGAACTGAAATTACCACATGATCCAGGAATTCCACCTCTGGGTGTATATTCAAAAGAACTGAAAGCCGAAGTTTGAACAGATATTTGTGCAGCAAGGTTCATAGCTGCATGATGCACAATAGGCCACAGGTGGAAGGAACCCAAGTGCCCAGTAACAGATGACTGCATAAACAGACTGCATAACCTGGAATATTGAAAACATAAATGAAAACATAAAGGGAACTTCAGCACAGGCTACAGCATGGATGAACTTTGAGGACATCATGCTAAATGAAATCAGCCAGACACAAAAGGGTAAACACTTACATCCACTTATATAAGGTACCCAGGGAGTGAAATTCTCTCAGTCATGTCCGACTCTTTGAGACCCCATGGCCTGAATTTTCCAGGCCAGACTACTGGAGTGAGTAGACTTTCCCTTCTCCAGGGGAGCTTCCTAACCTAGGGTTGAACCAACGTCGGCCACATTGCAGGGCGATTCTTTACTAGCTGAGCCACAAGGGAAGCCCATGAGGTACCTAGAGTACTTAATCACTCAAAGTAGTCAATTCATAGATGCAGAAAGTGGGATAGTGGTGGGCAGAGGCTGGGAATAGGGAAATGGGGACTGGTTCAGTGGGTGCAGAGCTCGAGTTTTGCAAGAAGATTTCTGGAGCTGGGTTACACATTAATGTGAACGTACAGGTTACAGCTGAACCGGCCACTTAAAGTGCCTAAGAGGCTAATTTTTTGGTTATGTGTATTTTATCTCAATCTTAATATAGAAATAATTTACTCATCTTTCAGTTATTCAAAAGCATGGCATTTTGCATGATGCACTCAGCAAAAAAAAAAAAAAAAGTATATTTACAAATAAATAATTATTTACTCATCTTTAAGTTATGCAAAAGCCCTGCATTTTGCATGATGTACTCTGCATATAAGTTAAATAAGCATGGTGACAATATACAGCTTTGATGTACTCATTTCCTGATTTGGAGCCAGACTGTTTTTCCATGTCCAGTTCCAACTGTTGCTTCCTGACCTGCATACAGATTTCTCAGGAGGCAGTAAGGTGGTCTGATATTCCCAACTCTTGAAGAATTTTCCAGTTTGTTGTGATCCACACAGTCAAAGGCTTCAGCATAGTCAATACAGCAGAAACAGATATTTTTCTGGAGCTCTCTTGCTTTTTTGATAATCCAACAGATGTCGGCAATTTGATCTCTGGTTCCTCTGCCTTTTCTAAATCCAGCTTGAATACCTGGAATTTCATGGTTAATGTAATATTGAAACCTGGCTTGGAGAATTTTGACCATTACTTTGCTAGTGAGTGAGATGAGTGCAATTGTGTGGTAGATTGAACATTTTTTGGCATGGATTTTTTTGGGATTGGAATGAAAATGGACCTTTTCCAGTCCTGTGGTCACTGCTGAGTTTTCCAATATTGCTGGCATGTTGAGTGCAGCAATTTCACTGCATCATCTTTTAGGATTTGAAATAGCTCAACTGGAACTCCATCACCTCCACTAGCTTTGTTCATCCTGATGCTTCCTAAGGCCCACTTGACTTCACATTTCAGGATATCTAGCTCTAAGTGAGTGATCACACCATCGTGATTATCTGGGTCATGAAGATCTTTTTTGTACAATTCTTCTTTGTACTCTTGGCACCTCTTCTTAATATCTTCTGCTTCTGTTAGGCCCATATCATTTCTGTCTTTTATTGAGGCCATCTTTGCATGAAATGTTCACTTGGTATCTCTAATTTTCTTGAAGAAATCTCTAGTCTTTCCCATTCTATTGCACCAAGGGCAGCTCATATTTAAATATTTCTAAACACATTCATCATATCTTTTAAAATCTTTTGGATAGCTTTAATCTTGGACATTTTGCAGCTTTACTCTTGGGAATCAGTGTGACTTTTCCTTTCAGAGAGCATTGATTGGTATGCTTGGCTTTTTCCCACAAATCTTTTCCCCAGGGTTAATTAGTAGAATCAGATACTGAGTCACTTTTTTTCATCAGATGAAATGTGGATAAGAAAGGAATTTGTTTTAACATTAATATTTGTACACAGAGTGTAGAGTCCTAGTCACCAAGCTTCTCACTTCTTTCCAACTCAACATGCAATAGACTCTTGTCGTAGCCACCCAGCTCCCAGGGACAGCCATGCCCGTGAGTTCTGGCCAAGCTAAATTGAGTAGAAGTTCCATTGGCTCTGAACAGGCCTGGCCTCTGAAAATGTCCCACAAGGCATCCTTTTCCCTATTGGGCTGAGCGGAATAGACCCAGTGCCAGGGCCAGATTTGAAGCCACAGGTTGTTGATGACAAACCTATAACTCAAAGGTACCATGGCCCCTTAATCCTTTTGTTGAAAGGAAATCAACAAGCAGAGTCACTTGACATTTGAAAACCTCTGTTCAAGTAAAGGTAAGAATTTATGATGTTCATGCAGCTGATATTTTCTTGTTTATATGCTACAGTGAGTAAATTTAACTTACAGTATTATGGATTAAAAAATAAACTAAAAATTCTTTCAAATTCTCAAATAAAAAATATTTTTTTGAATATTTAAAAAGATAAAAAATACATTTATTTACTTAAGAAACATTCAGCATGCTCTCTCAAGCATTGTTTAGGAATTTCAAGGTGTACATTTGTGCCCGCATGCTAAGTCACTTCAGTCATGTCCAATTATGTGTGACCCTATGGACTGTAGCCAGCCAGGTTCCTCTGTCCATGGGATTCTCCAGGCAAGGTACTGGAGCGGGTTACTGTGCCCTCCTCCAGAGGATCTTCCTGACCTAGGAATCAAACCCGTATATCTTACAACTCCTGCATTGGCAGGTGGGTTCTTTTACCACTAGCGTCACCAAGATGTACATACACCAAGATGTATATGCATTAAATATAATCCCATAATTTTGCTTTGATACATTTTATAGTCAGTATAAAAATACAAAAATGGCCACCACTCCTGCTTTGGGTAATTTAAGTTGATGTGTGGTGCGTATCGGTGGAGAGGCCGGAGGTGTGGATCATCTTTGTTTCTGGGAACACTCTTAGTTCTGGCTTTTGACAACAGCTTCAATATACAGAATTTTCTAAACCCACCTGTAGCCAAGGAACTTCTCAGCCCAATCTGTGAAGCCTTAATCCATAATCTGTACCAACCAACCCAGAAAGCCCAGTCACAACCCCTATAGTATTAAACCTCAAATAGTCAGACTTTAATCACTGACTGACAGCTTCCTTATTTTTTTATCACCCTTCCTATTTAGAACCAAAAGGGGTAAACAAAATATGTCCCTCAAACACACATAGATGAGACACATCTTCTATCTAGTCCTCCCCCAGCTTTCCTGCATCACAATCTCTGATCACAATATGCTTCCTTTTTTCTACCAGAAAACTTTCCCATGTGTATACCTGACTCTGGGAGATAGCAAAGGACAGAAAGGCCTGGTGTCCTGCAGGCCATGGGATCGCAAGGAGTTGGACCCAACTTAGTGACTGAACAACAGCAACCACAATGCCCGAGTCTCTGCCAAACAAAAGGGGTGGTAACTGAGTCCTTCACATGATGGAACAAGAATGCAATAAACAGTGCTCATTCTCTTTAGGGTGACTTTTCTTTGCCTACAGATGTTAGAAGAGTGAGAACCAAATAAAAGTCAGAACAATATGTGTTGCTTGTGTTAAATCTTAAAAAAGAAACAAAAGATCCTTTATCTATCATAATTTTTAAGTTGAAATCTAATTCCCACAAAATTTATTCTGTAGAATGTACAACTGAATGATCTATCATCTGTTTTCAAAGTTGTGCAACTATCGCCACTACCTAAATCAGGGCATTTCATCTCCTCACAAAGAAAGCCAATATCCATTCAACAGTCACTTCCCCTCCCACCTTCACCCAACTTCTGACAATCTGTGTGCTTTTTGTCCCCAATGACTTGCCTGTTCTGCATGTTTAAAGTGCATGGGTTTGTACAACAGCGGCCATGTATGCTGGTTTCTTACACGTGGTGCTATGTCTTTGAGACTCATTTATGGCTTAGCACATGATTCATTCCTCTGTTTGACTTGAGAATTTTCCTTTCTAGGCCATTATAATACACACACACACACACACACACACACAACCAAGGTCTATTCTTTTTAATTGTGACAAGCTCACAGGATATAACATTACCATTATGGCAGTATTGCATGCTCAGCCCACGTCACTAAGAACTGTCCTTGTGCAGGGACCCTCTTTGCCGCACCGGCCCTGAGCCACCAGCGAGTAGAGCGCACCAGCCCAGCCATGACACCCCGTCTCGGGGCCTCCGTACCACCCCCCGACCAGGACTCCACACAGGCCTCCCCATGGCGGCCTAAGGAGAGAACTCCATGGGGGGAGGGGGGGAGCAGTGGTGGCGAAGGAGAGAGAGACCCAGGAGAAGGACAGGAGGGGCAGGTGGAAGAGCCTCCCATGCTGAGCTCCCAAGGCTCAGTGGCATGCTCGTCAGACCAGCCCTGCTTAACTGCTGGGATCAGAAACAGTCAGACATTAGGCTGGGACCAGTTGGAAGTGGCCACAGTGAGACCAAGTTTCTCTGTATCTCTTCTGCTCTTGAAGCGCCCACTTTCTCTTACTCGCTCATGCCTTGCTTTGTCCAGGCGTCCCCCCAAATACAGCCAGGCTGCAGGGAGGGGTTTCAGGGCAGAGCAAGAGCTGCAGTGTCTCATGGTGAACAGGGCTGGCCACAACGCACCCTCGACTCTGGGAGACCATCACTGTGGGTCAGAAAGTGACCCTCTGAAGGCACAGGGGCCTGCTCCTGGATCACACAGGGGCCTCAGAGCTTAGGCTTGTCTTGTGCCCTCTACAGCTGTCTCTAAAGGATGGACCATCTAGCGAGGAGACAAACTGACCCCTGGTAATCACAGTCAGATTGGTTACGGGCAAAGGGGGTGTGGTGGGGCCGTGGGAACGGGGGTGGGATCTGCCTGCTTCCGTTGGTTTCCCACCCCCCACTCCCCTGACCTTCTCCTCCTCAATATCCTACCCCATATTGGGCTTTCTCGGCCCAGACACAGCAGAAGTGATCATTCAGTTACTCAATATTCAGTGGAATAGTCATGAAGTGACATCAAGTGTAAAAAGAAATAAAACTGAAAATAAAATCCATCCAGAGAGGTAATATTTTAGATGAGGTTAGTGTCAGAGAAGATCCTTGGGCTCTGGGTAAAGGTCCCCCTGAAACTCTGGCCCTGGAAAGAGGGAGAAGAAGGGTGACACCTTTGGTGAATGTGACCTAAGCCTGGTTTGTGTTTAACCAGCTCATTGATTTGATCATTTGTCATCATCAGATTTTCTGAGCCCCATTCTGCATTGTCGAGGTCCTCACAGGGCTCACAAGCTAGAGAGCTCATTAAAGTGTGGTTAAACACGTGAGGGGCCCTGGGTGAGGCAGAAAATTGTGGGGGCAGAGCAAGGGATGGAGAAAGGCATAGTGGACCAGATGAGGTCTGAACTGGGTCTCCAAGGGTGAGTGATCAGTTAGCTAGGGCCTGGCTCTGAGCAGGACTCAAATACACGATGAATGACTAAATGAATGAAAGTGGACATCTTCCCGAGAGAGCAAGAGTGCCAGGTCTTCTGTAACTGAGTCCAAGCTTGTACTGCTCACCTCATGACAGGCCAACTAATTGAGAGATGAGCTGTTGGTGCAAGGAACAGTGGCTTTATTCAGAAACCCGGGACTCTTCCCCCTAGGACCCATCTTACCTGAGTTAGAATTCAGGCTTCTTTCATATTTATACTAAAAGGTGTGGGAGGGAGGGGGAGGAAAGTCAAATATTTCTTCGTTCAAGCAGCCTCCAGAGGGGATGGGTTCATTTCTGCCTCCCTGCTGTGACTCACAGGAGGGTCTGCTCAGGAGGTTTCCTGTGAACTGAACAAAGTTATTTTAGCTTGGTGCCCATTACCTGGGATGCAGGGTTCCCAGAGATGGAACTTTAAGTATAAGCTTATAGGCAACATTCCTTTAGCTACTGCCTCATAGTAGGTAGACTATGAAGGGTCCTTGTCTATGACGCATTCAGGCCAAAGCTCGGAACTGCAGGGCACACGGGGGCAGTGGGGAGAGGCCCCACGGGGTGCCCACTCCACCCCTCACAGTCCTGATGAGGAAGCAGCCTGTGCCTTGACTCCACGGGGCACCTGTCTGCGCTCTTCTCTGGGACAGGGCTGTCAGAAGCAACAGTCAGCCATGTTCCTCCCTGATCAGGCCCGAGGACACCAGCTGCCTCACCTGAAAGGGGTCAGGCTCTGAGTTATGTTTGAAGCTTTGTGACCCCATGGACTATAGCCCGCCAGGCTCCTCTGTCCATGGGATTCTCCAGGCAAGGATACTGGAGTGGGTTGTCATTTCCTTCTCCAGGGGATCTTCTCAACTCAGAGATCAAACCCAGGTCTCCTACATTACAGGCATGTTCTTTACCATGTAAGCTACCAGAGACACCCATAAGAAACTGCCACCTCCCAAAAACTGGGGTCAGAAGCCTGGGTGTATGGTTCAGGCTCTACGAGGCATTTCACATCCTCCTAGTATCTCCTCTCATCTCCCTAAGAAACTCTCATGTGTCAGGACACCTCTAACCAATACTCTGCTTTTGGTGGGATCTAGTGCTCAGAGGTTAATAGTTCCAACCCAGAGAGACACAGCCTGTGCTTTAGACATGAGAAACCCTCCCATCTATCCCCAATCCATCCAAATCCCTCCGGTTCCCCAGATCTCACAGCCAGCAGACAGTCCCTGAGTCAGTTAAGCAGACAAGCTCCCACAGTGTCTGGCGCTGAGGCTCCTCCCGCCCCCGTGTCCCCTCGGCCCTGCAGGATGAGCCCACAGCCCTGGGAATGGAGGGGCCCCCCTGCGCTTCTTCTGGGGCTGCTGTTGGGCCTTCTTCCTCCTTCAACCAGAGCAGGGAGCTGGGCTCGTCCACGCCTGGGAGTGGGGGGGGGGTAGGAGGGGACAAGCGATCAGTTCCTCTGTCTCCCGCAGCCCTGGGGGAGGAGGCGCTGGGGGCAGAGGGCGGACGGAGCTTGGCCTGCTCAGCGGTCAGGACTCAGGGCACATTTGGGGAGGCTGAACCTACTGGGGAATGTTGATGGTGACAAGCTCTTTCCATCTCTGTAGGAGCTGCTCCAGCTCACCAAGCCCTCTCAAAACTAGCACCCATATACAAACAGCCTTCATCTGGCAACAGGGGGTGGGCTGAGTATTTCCCAGGGAACTCCTCTCTAATCTCTTTGAAACATTCTGACAGGGTGTCTGATGATGCAACAGAGGTCCGGTTTGGTTAAGAATCAACAAGGACTCACTGTTTGGCACATGGATCCCCATGCTATGTAGCAGCCTTGATGAGAGGGAAGTTTGGGGGAGAAAGGACACATGCATGTGAACGGTTGAATTGTTCCCTTTGGTGTTCACTTGAGGCTATCACAGCACTGTTTGCTAAGCCTCAAATAAAAACAAAAGTTAGAAAGACAACAATACGTGACCACTCACGAAAAGAAGACACTGGATGATTTGGACATTGGCTTCAAAAGTACATTTTGGTAACAAAGAAAACCACAGTGTTTTAAAATCCTAGTTTATTATTTTGAATCTACGATATTTAGATGACTGATCAGTTGTTTAATATAGGCACCGATAAAAATACAAGCTGAAGACTAACCGGTTTTAATATCATTTTCTGTTTTCATAAATTTTGCACTATAGACTAAAGCCAGGGCACATGATATCTGTTTATGTGTCTCCCTCCCTCCATCTCCCTCTTGGTGTAGTTTTAAATTTATGTCACTCGTGAGTTCACTCCAGCTCTCCTGCAACACACGCCTTCATTCTGTAAGAGAAGTGATAACAGTCGCTTGCACTCGTGTAAGTGAGGAGGTGACGCGCGGTGATGGAAGGAAGGAGACTGGCGGGAGACCCGGCCTGGCCTCAGCCTGGGGGCTTTGCCCAGACATTCGCTCCCCAGTTCCCTGCTGACCTGTAACAGGGGCCTGGAAAAGCCTGTGAGGACCCCTGGCGAAGAACCTTCATGCACGCGTCACCATTTACATCGTGAGCACGGAGTTCTCAAAGATCTTCAGATTGCTGATTTTTTCTGATTTCTTTAGTCTTCATTAGTTTTCTCACCAGGGGTGTCGTTAACTAGATCAGCCTATATATTATTAATATTTACATATATTATTGGTTTATAGATATTATTATAATAAAATAATAATAGTACATCACATTTAATATTTACTTGCATTATATATGCATATGTTTATATAACATTATGTTAAAATAAATTAAATTAACAAATATAAATAAACTAGCATAACAATATGAGAATATATTACTCCTCAGAGGCAGGCCTTTGCCTTTTGTATGGTCAACTCTTCCTACTGACCATATTTTGTTTGCCAGAAAACAATGAGAACTGAGGCCAGAGTGAACGTGAGGGGAAGGCAGGCAGAGAAGACGCATCCTGAAATTACAGGGGAGACACAGCTGCATCACTCAGGTGAAAGGAGTGTGCTCCCGAGACCAACCTGCACTGCAGGCTCAGTGAGGGCAGCGGATGCGGCCCCTCACCTGGCCCCTCGGCCCCTCCTGGGGAGGCTGAGCAGGAGGAAGCCTCCTCCAGGGGTCTCCCCTCCGGCTCCTCCCCGGGCCCTCTCATCCTCCCCAATCTGTGCTGCAGCCTTTGTCCTTTGCTGCCAGCAGGCCCTCCACTGCCCTCCACTCGTCTCCTACCGGCTCTCTTCCCTTCCCTTCCTTGTTCTCTGGGCTGCTACCGGCCAGGCTGGAGACGCAGGCATCACAAGACCTCCCTCCAGCCAGTGAGCTGTCCTTGCCCCGCCCTCCTCCTTGAGAGCTGGGTTAATGGGGTGCCTGGGGTTCATTACTGAGGCTTCCCTTGCTCTCAGATTCCTCCCTTGCAGATGCTGAGATGTGCAGGGCAGTTAAAGACATTTCTGAATTCCCTGAATGTGGATGCTAGATGAACCTGGTTTGCTTAGAGCAGAATCATATTGTTCTAAACAAAGATTTTTATATTCCCCCAAACAGGAAATGGTGACACCTCAAAGTCATACTGTCACACGACAAAAGCAAGTTGTAAAACAACACACATTATTTGTCTAACTGAACTAAAACATGATACTATATTATCTGTGTAAATATATATATATATTTATATATATTTGAAAACGTTTTTTAAAAAGTTGGAGGAATATATACAAATGAACCACAGATACCTTGATAGGGAAGAAAGAGAAATTTTACTTTTACTCTAAATTATCCAGTTTTTTTGGTGTGTACTTTTAATTCAGGATGAACTTGAACAAGAGTGTATACTGTTTGTATTAAATAAACACTTTACATATGATTGTACAGAACTAGCTTATCATAAAAACCGAACTAATGTATTTCAGAGTCAAACAAATGATAAGCTTGTGGAAGAGACTGAATATCTCCTGAAGTATTAAAGAGAGAGTGAGCACACGAGCAGCCCAATCAATGAAAGGCGGGCTGCACACTGCTGTCTCCTCCAGTCACTAGAACATCCCTTGAACACTTGCTGGGTTTAAGTCAGCCTGTAAATCAGTTACCTGTCCAAGGCAAGTCAGAATTTATGCCAGGCCCATAGTAAAGACATGTTTTAAATAATTTTGTTAGGGGAAGCACACTGATTAAAACCGCCCACCCTGGCCAGGCACCATAGTAACCATTTGCATGAGTTGTTTTATGGCAGGAGATCCTGATAAGGCATACCAAACTAGTAAGCCACCACCAGCTGGAAGAGTTCGGGAAAGATCGAGAGGAGACACTACTTATCCGTCCACTTCCCAAAATCCCTCTTGCTAGCATCCATCTTGGCTGAGCGATGCGTGCGCCACCAGGAAAGTCTCTGAATTAGAATGATTGGCCAAAGACTACCCGGAAATGAATCCCATCACCATAAAACCCAAGACTGCGAGCCACGCGGCAGAGCAGTTCTCCTGGGTTCCCTTACTCTCCTGCTCTCCACCCGGGTGCCCTTTCCCAATAAAATCTCTTGCTTTGTCAACGTGTGTCTCCTCGGACAATTCATTTCCGAGTGTTAGACAAGAGCCCAGTTTCGGGCCCTGTAAGGGGTCCCCCTTCCTGCAACAAATGGCGACCACGAAGGGACATCTTCTTCGCTGAGATTGACATCCTGACCACTCGGGGTACTCAGGGGCCAGCTTGCCTGCCAATGGACCAGACCCAGCGGCCGCAACTGGGACCCTTTTGTCCCTGGTCTCCTCCTGACGCGGACAACTGGCCAGAGTGCCCCGACTGGTAAGGAACAAGAGATTTTATTGACCTCCCTCCCCTTCCCTCTCTCCTCTCCTTAGCCCTTCCTATCCTTCCCGTTTTTCTAGTCCCCCGGTCCTGGACGCAGGAATCTGGTCGAAGGGCCTCAGCCTGAGCTGTGGATTGGAGACTGATCACCTCCTCTTGGCAGAGAACTCGAATTTTCTGATCTGGTTTCTGGTAGGGCCGAGTTCCAGTCCTCCCTTCTCTGGAAGCCCAGGGAAAAGTCCCGTAACGCCTGGGTGTCTGCAGGTGGCAGGAGACGTCTATAAGGCCACCCCTTTTGCCCCCCTTTCCCGCCTCCTCCCCCTTCTTTCAACCTGGCTTCCTTTCCTCCTTTTGAAATCTTTGAAGACATCTGAAGTTCTGTGTCTCTATAGAAGGTTTTCTGAGAGACTGCATTCTTGTATTTAAGGGAGTGTCTGATGAGGACTGCCAGGTTTATATGTGTGTGTTTTAACTCTGTTCTGTGTTGTGATTTGTGACGGCCGTTTTGCTTTGTCTGGCCACCATTTAGACCTGCCCCCATTTTGTTAAAACTTGATTTTCTTTCCCTGTGCCTTGCGACCAGGGCTCTCAGGAACACTTATCTAGACCATCTCTAACTCCTGAGACTGAGAGGAAAAGGAAAAAAGCCTTTTAAAATGTTATTTAAATTTTACATTGTAATATCTAATTCATGACCAAACTTAGAAAATGAAGCTAGATCTTGCAGTGTGTCTGTCTAAATATGTCTTGGTATGTTTTTGTCTCTGGGTAATATTTTTTAGGTTAATTTGTAAATGAGCTCTATTTAATTGGCTTAAAAAAGGTAAGTGCTTACAAATCAAATAATTCTAAATTAAACAATAAATTCCAGGTTCAGGTGAACTGGGAAATATTCAGTATTAAATACCTGATATTAATGTTTGTTTGTTGACCTATCTAATGTAGACATGTCTTAGAGTAATTAACATCAAAAAGAATATTAAACCTAGGTTTAATATAAGTTAAATATTATATCTGTTACAAGTTTGTCAACAAGGAAATTACCTCGAGTAAAGAAACTTCTAAAAAATGCAAATGAGATATGACTTTGTATTCTTTAAAAATATTTGTCTACAATAGTCTCCCCAGATTGGCGTAATAAAAATTTCTAAGGGTTGTGCTAAACTAAATATTGGAAGTCTATTAAATAGTTAGGTCATTTCTAAATGAAATAAGATTTTAAAACATTTACTACTAAACACTGATTTCCTTTTACAGAAAAACTAAAGAGATTTGGGACCATAAATGAATAATGTTTGATGCCATCCTAAAATGTTTTTAAAAAGCAAGGGTTTTAGAATTTATCACTGGTATTTATGCTCACCAATCTATAAAATGCTAATATAAAAGCTAGCTCTTGGTTGCTAAAGGAAAGCAGGAAGTGTGCATTCAGTAAAAAGTATGAAAAAAGTACTAAAAAGAGTTATGCATAATCAAGATTTTCTAAAATTGGATTACAATTAGATAAGTAGATTTGTTAGGAATGACATGGTTGTAAGAAAACTGCTTAGAGCCAATTAGGTCCAAGATGGCGGAGCTGACTTTCACTAGACCTTGAGCCTTGGTATTTACGCCCATTGTGACATATCAACAAGTTAAATGATACAGCCATCAACATTGACTAAATCTGACCAAATGTTCTAAACGCTTTTAATTGATCTTTTTGATAAAAATTCCTAAATCAAATTCTTTTAAAGTTCCTTTGACCTCTAGCTTACTTTGGGGTGCTTCAGAGGGCCCCTAAAACATCCCAAAAAGAGATATTGAACTGTGTTTATTTGGTTGGTTAAATTACATAAAAAAGATTATCAAATGAGCAATAAATCTGCCCATGTTATAATGTATGATAAAATTACTAACACAGATATCCTAAAAATTATATAGAGTTCTTAACATTTTGAAATGTCTTGGTGTTCTAATGAGAAACCTGATGACTTTACAAAAGTTAACAAAAAACTAAATGAACCAGCGAATATGCTTATAATTTTTATGGTTTCTATCTAAAAAATTACAGGTTTAAATCTTGTGTTTTCCGGGAGTAAGGAAAACATTCCTCTCAAACTAATTATGAAAATAATTTGGTAAAATTATACATTATGAACAAAACAATTATATTTTCTCTCTATCTGACTCCTCCAGAAATTTGAAACTCTTAAGTTTCCAGGAAGTTTATCAAATGAGCTAGAAAGGTTATCTCACTAACAGGTACAAAAATCTCAAGGAATTTTTGAGACCTTAAAAAGAGAAGAGTTCACCTAAATTTGTTATTCAAAATCTGTAATAAGCCTTTGGTGTGAGTTTCCCAGCCCTGTTTTATATTAAAAGTTCAGTCTGAGATTCTATAAGTGTTTCAGCAAAATAAAAAGTCTATAATCAATTATGGTTATATAATTCATCACACCAAAATTATGAGAACAAACCTATTTTGCAAACAAAATAGCCTTAATTTGGTTATATTTGATAAAAATGAGGGTAACTTTGGGGGAAAAGATATTTCAAAAAATGTTAAGTCCCAGTTTGTTCATGGAGGTCTGCATGTAGTAAGAGTCACTTCTTAGATAGTTCTTTGCTGTTATGTGATAATAATGCAAAATTTAATTAAATTCTTAAAAAACACCCTAAGTTTGTTTTCCGAAGCTTACCTCAATAATCTATCTTTGGATGAAGATCAGATGCCTCATGACCTGCAACCAGGACTGGAAAAAGACATAATTTAAGGGACTGTCTCCAACCTGGATGGAAGGACTTTTTATCAGGTACTCTTAACTAGCTCACGCACAATGAAACTGAAGAAAAATTAACTTTTAGATTAATTCCCACTTCCAACGGCCCCTACACTAGATTGGTCTATAAAAAAGACAGCTGACCTGATCTCACCTTAAAATGATGCTCAAACAAGAAAAACTACAGTACAGCAGGATGAGACGACAACGACATCAGAGGTAGACAGCTTGTCCAAGATGCTGGACCTGATTCATATGATCATTTATAATGCTTTCTTGACTTCTTAGACCTTTGCATATAAATCAAATGCTTTTCTATCATAGGCCTGATACTATGCTAGTTTCAAAAATCAATCCAATTGTTGGGTTTGTGGCCAATTATCTGTGTCTAGCTCTGGGTTACCTTGGTAAATTTCTCTACTACAAGACTCTAACTGGTTGGCCCTGAGAAAATTTACTTGGAAAAGTTATAGTCATATTCAGGTTACTATGACACTACCAGACGGGATCCCCTCACTGGGCCAATTAATAATGCCTACTCTGACTCTGGCCATAAATTTGAGCCTTTTTCTATTCCTCAAGCTCAATCAGAGCAACACAAAAAGTTTTAGCAAAAGAAAAAAAAAATCTCCCACCATTATGAGATAGATTTATATAGATAACACTAAGCTATGGTAATTTAGGTTTAAAGTCTCCTCTGTGTTAAAAACAATTAAATCATACTAAAGATAATCAGTCTAGTAACACTAGAAAACTGGGTTGTGTGCCTTATAGATGGTGGTGCCAATGTATAATTTCCCTGAAAGATAAAGATTCGTACAGAGTAGACTAAGTCAGATGACCTGGGATATACTGGGCTACATCTAATAGAAGTTCTTAGGTCTTACTTGTGACTTTACTAGTACTACTGGCTACATTCTTTGTATTTCACCTGTTTTACAAAATTGCTATTTGTTACAGTGCCAAATGTGTGACTGAGGTCTCTGATAGAATAATATATAGTTCCCTAAGAAATTGATGATGATAACAGTGTAACTCTAGATATGAAAAAAAGCAACAAGAGAAAATGTTTTCCTGGACCAAGAGGCTAGTAAGACAGGCGGTCCAGAAGATTTTAGATACTGTTTTATGGCCTAATCCAGTAACAGCACATTGAGAAGCCGGTCGACAACATCTTTGCCAAAACTGAGAATGGACGTTCTCAGCACCATGAGATAAAATGGTCATAAAATGCCCCCCTCAAAGTCGTCGTCAAGTTTGTGAGCAAAAAGGGGCTTTGCCAACTAAAGATTGGCACTTGCCATCTACATCTACAGCGATTATATCATGGCCACTGCAACTGCTGACTTTCAACAGCCCTAAAAGGAGTTCAGGGTGAAGATCAAAAATGAGGAGTTCCGTGCTCTGGGAAAAACTGGCAGAACAGGCCTTCAGATAGTTAGATCTTTTCAAGAGATTTTATGAGTCCCAATTCTTGCATCTTCTCATACCCAGAGAAACACTGACATCATTAATGGTGCCATTTGCTTTGGCTATTAAAAAACAATTTTAAAATTAAAAGTCAAAATAGAGTACTCAGCTATGGTTCAGACATCCTGGGAAATAACCAGGTGTTACTATGGGTGTAATTTCAGATTAGACATTATATTGCTAAACACTTGAGTTTTCTGAGTCGTGTCAGGCTTAGATGCTACCATTCTCAAAACAATGTCTGCTGGAAGCTAGTAACTTCTACCTTACTTTTTATAAAACTAGGCAACTGGCCACCTGGCTACAAGTCTCCCTAAAGTGCCAGGTCCAGACTAGATTTCAGGCCTATTCTTCTAAAAAAAAGAGATTTACTTTGTCTATTAAAACTCCAGTTATCCCTTCTCCAGCTACTACTAACTGGGTATGTTTCAACAAAATGGCAGACCAAGGGATTGAGATTTTAATCATACAAGGCTCAGATCTAAGACTTGGAACTCAGGAATACTTCCAATTCAGTGTCTCTTCTCCAAGCTGAGGCGGTCCTATGCCCCATTTTGACAAAAAGTTATCACAGTCATAGTTGCCCTGTTCCCTAAATAAAACTGAACAGGACTCTGCGGGGTGGTGACTCTGGAGTACAGATCTGCTGTACTGTAAAATATAGGCTTTATTCAGCCTCCCTGACCTTTTCTGAGTTCCAAAGGGTAGACTCAAACAATTGCCAATCAAAAAAAAAAAAAAATACAAAAACAGAGAGAAAACAATCAAATGGCAGTACAGCCTTGAGACGGGTCTTGGTTCGTACTAAAAAAAAAAAAAAATATGCTTAACAATGTCTTTTGAGTTCTTCTACAAAACTAGAGCCCCCACCCAGGTAGAAGATGGTAACTTCAGACTAAACATAAGATTCTTAGAACACAGCTCTGTTGCTTGACCACCAGCCAATCATCCCAGTGGTGCCTCCTGTTTCTGGGGACCAGTGATGACCATCTTGTTATGTCTCCTGTTTGGTCCCTGTCTATTTTATTTCTAAGAGGCGCTGACAGTTTCAAACTAAGTTGCTGTTATTACAAGAGTAAAAGCTGGTTTCAGATATAAAACACCCCAACTTAGGTCAGGTATAGAGAGACTTCTGCTCTGCTAGGCAGGCCTACGCCCAGGCACAGCAGGAGGAAGTTACAGAAGAAAGAGATCTTCGCCCCAATTCCCAAGAAGCATCTTGAGTATGAAGTCTCTTAGGGGGGAGTTGTTAGGGGAAGCACACTGACTGAAACCTCCCACCCTGGCCAGGCACCATAGTAACCATTTGCATGAGTTGTTTTACGGCAGGAGATCCTGATAAGGAATACGGAACTAATAAGCCACCACCGGCCGGAAGAGTTCGGGAAAGGTCGAGAGGAGACACTGCCTGTCCGTCCACTTCCCAGAATCCCTCTCGCTAGCATCCATCTTGGCTGAGCGATGCGTGCGCCACCAGGAAAGACTCTGAATTAGAATGATTGGCCAAAGACCACCCGGAAATGAATCCCGTCACCATAAAACCCAAGACTGCGAGCCACATGGCAGAGCAGTTCTCTTGGGTTCCCTTACCCTCCTGCTCTCCACCCGGGTGCCCTTTCCCAATAAAATCTCTTACTTTGTCAACGTGTGTCTCCTCGGACAATTCATTTCCGAGTGTTAGACAAGAGCCCAGTTTCGGGCCCTGGAAGGGGCCCCCTTCCTGCAACAATTTGGCTGCCAATATATCTGAGGGGAAGAAAATGTACACTTTATTCTCAAAACTTATTTTGGCCTGTTCTATAATGGATTATTTCATTAAAAACAAAACACCCAAACCAACATTTAAAACCACCGTTTTGGTGTACCTTAAAGCTTTTGCCATTTTAGAGCTTTCTCTTTTTCTGTCATCTCTTAACCACATGCAAAATAAATACAGTGGAGTCCCCAGCAGGAGCTGTTACTGAGTGAGCTCTGGGCCTCAGTCCTTACTAGGAGTTAAAGTGGCAAAGAGCAAAATGCCAAAAGGCATTTTGGTGTTGGATAATCTGGACCTGTGGAAAGAATATGACAGTCTGATACTGTTTCTTACAACTGCTGCAGTTCAATGATTTTCAATATCTTACTTTCTGTAAGCAAATATTGAGAATGCTCAAGAGACAGCATAAATATAACGACATAACTCATTGTAAATAGCATATAAGTAGAAAGTGTAGTTAGGTGTGAGTCTAACTTACCTTAATATCCTAGTTCCTGTGGCTCTCAGTCCATAAGGCTCAGACTACATTCCTTGGGCATTTCTACGGAATGGACAGTAGGTGGCACTTTCAGCCTGTTTAAAAAATAATTCACCAGCTTTGGCTTGTTTGCTTGCTTTTTAACTGTTTTACCACCATTGCACAGAAAACAAAGCGATTTAGTACATAACTGTATGAAGTCCAGATCAATGTCTTGGGAGCAATTTCAGAACACAAAGCCATTTAACTGAATCTGTAGGAAGCATCTACAAATAACCACAGAAAAGGCTTTACCTCTCTATAGATCCAAACTGCAAAAAGAAAGTGAAAGTCACTGAGTCATGTCCGACTCTTTGTGACCCTTGGACTGTAATCCCGTCAGGCTCCTCTGCCCATGGAATTCTCCAGGCAAGAATGCTGGAGTGAGTTGCCATTCCCTTCTCTAGGTGTCAGGAGCCGCTGGGGTGCACCCAAACTGTGACAAGGTCACGCGACGAGAGAGGAACCAGCAAGGCAGCTCTTTCTCACACGGGGCTGCCCCGGGGGCCCCAATATGTCCCCTCAGGAGCCGCCGAGATGAGAAAGGAATCTGCAAGGCAGCTCTTCCCCTTGAGGTTGTCCCGGGGGCCCGGTATGTCCCTTTCTTCCTTCTGTCTTACTGTTGTTGGGCTTTCTATTAATTTTTGGTAATATAATATATACTAATAAGTCCTCCCTGGAAAAGTCCAAGCCTTTTTTGGAAATGCTCATGATTGCTCTGGCTCAGGACACGACCATAAACATCAAGTCAGCAAAGAAAAGGCCACAGGTATAGTTTGGCTGCTTCCTTAAAAGATTATAATGTTCTAGAATAGAAAAGAGTAGAGGAATTTAGATTTAGGAGTAGATGTACTGCATCAGTTTACTTGCTCCTTGGTTGAGAGGGGTTTCATTATTGCTATTTCCTTGCTGCTATTTGTTCATTGTTTCCCTTTCTTTAAACAACATGAGATTATGGGTAGTTTTGTAGAGTTAGGAAATGGGGTACCTAGATTTCAATAGAAGATTTATATTAACCAGCTTCACTGCCATTATCTCACTATTAATATACGTGTTTTGCTACTTTAGAGGTGCTTTTGCTGTTTAATAGTTAATCACTGTAAATTGAGATTTTGTGGTTTCTGGTAAAGAAAATTATCAGATTTTTTTCTCATAGCACTATTCTCAGAAATGTCAAACATGTTACTGTGACCCTTCCCATGTATTGTTTTATTGTCCAAAGAATTTACACTGTGCCTGAGAGTTGTAGGACATTGTTTTTGTTAGAGTGAAAATGTTAGGCCATCGAGGCAAGAAGACTATGTACGGGGCATTTAAAAATAAACCCTGTAATCTGAAACATGCTAGATGAATGCACAGGGGAAAACACGGGAAAGAGAAATATTGACAGATGCACGAAACTATATCGGATGCAACATGTGGTGACTTAAGGGGGAGGTAATGTTCATTCTATACAAACTGAGCTATCCTAAAAAAAAAAAAAAAAAAGCTACCCCTTGTATACCACCTTCTGTGTGTTTGTCTTCTTCCTCACCGAAGCCACTCATCCCTTGGGTATTCCTGGGGCTGCCGGGGCTGGACCTCGGCATCTAGGGAATCTCCCCAACCCAAATTATCCAGTAATAAAAAGCTTTTGGTGTTTGTGTCACAAATGCTCTTTGCTGCTTTAATTTCTGGTAATGACAGAATCTCAGGTCGACCTAGGCCCTGTCCTAAACTAGTTTGTGTCCTGTAACCATGGTCAGACACATAGACTTTATAAAGTTTGGTTTTTCTTGATTGGAAACAATTTCACCCAGCTCACAAGTGAAAAGCAAACTACTAGACCATAAAATGTTCCAGTAACATACAATCAAATGCTGTTGATTCTAGGTACTTCATAGGATGTTTTTAAGCCTTGTTAGCTACCAGATTCTCTTGATTCTGAAAGCTGGGTTTACTAGGGACTGGTAGCAGTGGAAGTGTGATGAAATCACTGCAGCAGTGTTCTGCTCCAATGCACAGGATTCGGACAGACTAGGAACAATGATAAATCATTCTGAAGGGGTGAATCCAGGGCATTTAATCTTATCTGAACAAAAGCTTGTGTACCGATGCATTTTATGCATCACTTCAGGGCGGACACAGGCTCCCTAGGCTCTCCAAATCCCTCAGGTTAAGAGCTCCTGGCCCAGGAGTGAAAGAAAACAAAGGCAACCTTTCCATCTTGCCCATTCCAGCCTCTGGTCCCATCATAGCCTCACCCCTAAGAGGGACGGTGGACGCTCACACGCTGTCCCAGCCTCACGGCTGCCAGACGAGTTACAGGTGCAGCCCTGTCCAATAGCCTGCTGCTTCCTGCCTGCTGCCCGGTGTTGTCAGAAGGCCCCAAGGAGATCTAGGAAAAGCAAAGGGGAGTCCAACTCAGCCGAGCTGCCCGGAAGCACGAAGGAGCTAAAGAGACAGGAAGCACGAGTCAGTCAAGGAACGACCCACTTCCGGCTGTGCTGATAACGGACATGGCTGAAGCGTCCTGCTCCCTGCGCGCGCGTCTCTGCGTCTGCAGGCACTTCCGGTTTGCCTCACTGTGAGAGGCGACTGCTTGTCAGAAGGCAGATCTTTTCTGTCATCCATAAACTGTCTTTTCCTTGCTGTCAGCCCTGTAATCTGGCACTATATGCTCCTTGTTCTATTGGCTGCTAACATTTCTGTAAAAGGAGATCTACCTGTGAAGAGTTCAAAATTCCAGTGGTCTGTGAAGTTCCACCAGCAATCCACTCTCGAGAGTTGTGTTTGAATCAGGTAAAAATGCTCATTACAGACTTAGGATTGAACATACCAATGTGAGAACATGAATGAATTTAGAACTTTTAGAAAGTCTAATTGTAAACGTATTTGTTTATCTTTAAAGCCCAATGAGAAAATTTTACTCTTGCTTTTCTTGTCTGAGGAATAAACATGGGCAGATACTGAAAAAAAGCTATAAAATTTGAGGCTTTGAAGAATGGAATTAAAAGAGAATGGGTCTCATGAAGAGTAACTCCTTTGGGATGGAGAAGCTGAGAGGAGAAACAAATTGATTCAAGAAAAGATCTTATTATTAGAGCTGAGGTCATCTGCCATTTAGTCAAACTTACTTTTCTGCATGCCAGATCACCTTATACAGACTTGAACAGACACACAATACAAATACCATCTCCACTGATACACAGAGGGGTGCCCTGGCCACCATTTCAGACCACCTTGTGGGGATTCAAGATGCTCAGGACTCCATCCCATGTGTCCTGGGGAAGTGACTCCCATGAGGTCCAACCACTGAGCCTAGTTTTACTCTGTTTTCAAACAGCCCTTTAAATCCCAGAGGGCAGCGCTCCTCTCTCTCACCACATAAAATGTCCCCCCATGTGTCACTGCTCCTCATCAACATGGCTGCTGGTTTTGTAATCAGTCTTAAGATATGATCACCTGATTCTTATATTTTTCATTGTGCTGAAGTCAGTCAAGTGTTTTATGTCTTACTAGCATATTAATATGTCAGATTCAGAGGAATAATTCAAGTATGTAGTCAAATGATTATCCTATCCATATGAGGTTTATAAATATAGTCTCTGGGCGATGGTGAAGGACAGGGAAGCCTGGAGTGCTGCAGTCCATGGGGTCAGGAAGAGTTGGACATGACTGAGTGAGTGAGTAGTGATAAAATATTATCTCAATTTATAATGAATATACAGTGCATAGGGGAAAGCGGGAGAAAAGTGTTTTAAAAATTGGATCGAGCTTAGCTAATAAAACTAGCAGTGGCAAATGTTGTTTGAGGGAAGAACATAAGGAATTATGAATTAGGAAATTTTCCTCTTATGTAAAAGGAAAAAATCAAAAGTCACAGAACATTCTCATGAGTAGACATATTTATTTACCTATAAACTCTTTGTTTTCTGTCAGTCTACTTCCATTTTAAGAGTTTGTGGGGTTTCCATGATGGCTCATGGTAAAGAATCCTGCCAATGCAGGAGACATGACTTCAATTTCTGGTCTAGAAGGATCCCACGTGCGTCAGAGGAACTAAGCCCTTTCACCACAACCATTGAGCCTGTGCTCCAGAGCCTGGGGTCCACAGCTGCTGAGCCCACGCTCTGCCACTACTGCAGCCCATGACAGGAGAAGCCGCTGCGAGGAGAAGGCCGTGCACCGCACCCAGAGAGTGCGCCCCGCTCACCGCAACCAGGGCAAAGCCCGAGCAGCAGCAAGGACCCCGCACAGCCCCACCCAAGGAAAGAGCCTGTGCAAGAACAGCCGAAGCCCACACCGTGCTGTCCCTCCCCACCCCGTGGCCTGAGAAGTGGGCGCTGCAGGCCAGCCCTCGGGGGCACTGCGGAGTGGGCAGCGAGCCCGCCTGCCCGCCTGTGGACTAGGCCACCACCTCAGATGGAGCCGCGCTGCACCCAGGTGCTGACGTCACCCATTCACGTGACGTCCTCCTTGGTCAGAGCCTGCTTACTGCCGCCTGCCTTTCCCTTTTAATCTCTTCAGAGTGTGCAGACGTGGCGATCAGACACGACCTCCTGAGTGTTCACAGGAAACGGTGCCGCACACGGGCAGAAGTGCCCGGGTGAGCACCCGCCATCAGACCCACCGACTGAGCCCCCTTTGTGCCGGGAATGGGTCGTCTCCAGAATGCAGGGGAGAGTCTGTGTCACAGAGACCTATGGTGAGAAGTTCACAGGAGTCTTGGCTCCTGGACGCTGCCTGGGGCTGGCTAGTGGAGGCTCCAGGAGTGAAGCGGCCGACCACAGGAGCGGCGGCAGCAAACCGCAGCACAGCTCGCTGGCGAGGGTTCCTGGAGGACGCAACGGTGACAGAGCTGGGGTTTCAATGGCAACAATGGCCTGAGCTGCCGACAGAAGTTTCTCCCAGGTTCTCTTCGGATTCCTAATGTAGACGCCCTCACTTTTCCTTCTGCAGATGTACTGCTCCACTGGGAAGAAAGGTTGGTGCCGCCTAAGTGGGCTCCTGCTGCAAGGAAGGTGATGATGTCCCCCTTCATTTGCCGGACATCAAGGACCCAGAATAGTGTAAAAGATTCACTTGAAGTTATGACAAGAATCCAGACAGTGCCATATGGACCACTGTGTGGGTAGTGTGGAAAAAGCCTGAGAAGATGTTTTAGAGAAGCCAGGTAATCTTTCTGATAAAACAAACTTGATTTTCATTCAGTTGGTAGAAATAACACTATGAGCTTTACTCTTTAGAGATTTAACATTTTTTATAATGTTTTGACATTTATGAGAAATTTATGATATATGTGGAAGGTTTAAGTACCTAAAAAAATTAAAATATTTCATATTACCTTTCTCCTCCTACCCCTCCCTTCTTGTGAAAGCTTTGCTGCTTTCACAGTCAATCATAGTGTTTCGTTTCCCAGGAATCTTTCCAGAGTTTTGAATTTGTTAAAAATTATTTATTTGGCTGTGCCAGGTCTTAGCTGTGGCCTGCGGGACCTTTTCTATGGGAACTCTTAGCTGTGGCATGTGGGGCCTAGTTTGCTGACAAGGGGCTGAGCTCAGGCCCCTACAATGAGAGTGCAGAGTCTTAGCTACTGGACCAGGAGAGATGTCCCAGAATGTCATTTATGCAGACACAAGTAACTGTGAATATCTGTTTCTTCTTCATTCTACATGGTAGTTCTAGTGGTAAAGATCCCACCTGCCAATGCAGGAGACAGAAGAGACTCGGGTTCAATCCCTGGGTCTGGAAGATCCTCTGGTGAAGGAAATGGCAATCCACTCTAGTATTCTTGCCTAGAAAATCCCCATGGGGCAGACGAGCCTGTTGGCTTACAGTTCACAGAGTCACAAAGTGTCAGGCATGACTGAATGAGTTAGCACACAACCACATTTAAAACCATAAATGGTATGAAACTGTGCACAATATTTTATTATAACTTGCTTATATTCAGCTGACAATATCTTCGGGAAATCTCTTGGGACACTATTTTCTGCCAATCAGTCTACTGAATGGATGAGGTACTATAACACACTTTACTGGTCTACACTGGCATAAATACTAATATTCAATTACATCTTGACATCACAAAAAAGAATGTAATGCATAATCTTAGCCTATGTTATTCCACTGCAGGAAAATTTATAAATTTCTAATGCATTGAATAATGTCCAATGATCATGTGGGACTGAGAATCCTCACCAGCCAGAGTGAAGAAGCCTCCTTGAATATGTGGGTCAATCAACCAAGGCACAAAAAATGCATGTATTACAGCTGAAGAGAAAGAAATGAAAAAAAAAAAAAAAAAAGTAAGAAAGAGGGGAGAGAGAGAGAGAGAGAGAGATGAAACTAATCACAAACCTTAAAATAAAGGGCACATAGAATTGTACTAACAAACCTTAGCAATAATCCTGAAAAGTGTTTGTTATGCAAGTAACCATTGCCCACCAGGAAAAAAATAAATTAACACTTCAGAAAACATATAAATAAAACAAAACAAAAGCATTTCTATCACCCAGAAAACTTTAAGACATTTAGGAGTCCTGTGTCAGGCAGCAGGTCTGATGTATATTTCATATTATCTCATACCCCCCCATAAAAAATGAATGTAAACCCCTTTATACACACTTCAAATATTTTAGAATATTCAAGAAATTGACTACTTTTTGGAAAAATATGAATTGTCAAGACCATTATTTAAAGCAACTAAAGCAAAAGAAAAATAAGCAAGGAAGGCTATAAAGTAAATTTTTTCGAGAATTACTTCTGAAAATCATGTAAAAGCTATGCAAGCAAAGAACAACTGGCTACAAAAGTACCACATAGTTTTAGAGAATCAAGAATAGAAGAACAGAAGAAATCTGTATTTTGTGAATATAATTTAACTCTGCTGTGAGAACTTGACATAAGTGACAGAAAACAAAACACACACAAATTTTACCTAATGTTCTTGGCCTCAAAATCCTAATCTATTAAATACTAATAAATGATATATGAACATTTGCAGAGAAATTCTCCATCTCTAAAAAACTTAGGTTTACTCACAATTTTTGTTCTTTGAAAGTAAGTCAAGTTGTATATTCTAAGAAGTGCTTGCTCCAGAAGATGTGGAATATATGTACAATGGAAAACTACTCAGCTATAAAAGTGAATGAAATAATGCCATTCACAGCAACATGGATGAACATGGTGATTTCATATTAAGCGAAATCAGAGAGAAAAAGACAAACCTCATATGATATCACATATGTGGAATATTGACAAATGATACAAATGAACTTATTTACAAGACAGAAGTAGAGTCACCGACATAGAAAACAAGCTTATGGTTACCAAAGAGGATCACCGGGGGCTGTGGGGAGAGGTAAATTAGGAGTTTGGAATCAATATGCACACAATACTGTACAGAAACTTGGTGGAAAACAAAGACCTACTGTGTAGTGCAGGGAGCTATACTCAATATCTTGCAATGGTCTATAATGGGAAAGAATCTGAAAGAATATATAGTCTCTCAAAGACACATGTCCAACTCTTTGGGACCCCAGGTTGTGTAGCCTGCCAGGCTTCTCTCAAAGGAGGGGTCACAAAGAGCTGGACACGGTGGAGGGACTAACATTACATCCCTACTACTGTGCTCGTTCTTAGCCAACTGGAGAAAGACATGAACGCCTTATCAGTGCCACATTTGTTTTGCTCTAAGATGCCTGCCATATAGGGAACAATTTGAACATATTCTGAATTTGAGTTGTGCTTTCACTTTGTGAGGACAAACAGCTGGTGAATGGAGGCACGGCTGACCCAGAAGATCCTAACCAGGCAGGAAAACACAGACACACTTAACGCACAATAAAATAGCAAACTGACCGAGGGCATTGCAGCCAGTCATACTCCTTCGTTTTCCACTTGTCCACACGTAATTGTCTACAGTCTGCTGTGAGTCTTGGCCACTGTAAAATAGAGTGTATTAATAGGAAATTAGAGACATAATAAGGTAAACAGATAAGGAGAGAACTGTCATTGTAAAGAGAGTCGATGGCTTACAGCTCCCAAGAGGAGGGACAGGCCAAGCCATTGGGCCACACGGGAAAGGACCAGCTTGTCTGGAGAGGGAGGGAGGGGGATTCAGTACAGGGGGCTTTACTGTGACTCCTCAGGAGGCAACAGTGAGCTGGGTGTGCAGGTTCAGGACTGACAACTGTGTATGTTGTTAACGACCCTCCTAGGTGCCTGGCTATAGTGACAGGAGAAGGGGGACTGTGGCCCGGACCTCCTCAGAGCCACGCCTGTAGTGCTGAAATGGAAATATAATGTACAGGATGGGAGAGCAAACAAATAAGTCACACAGCAAGAAGGAGACAAACAGCTATCCTCCTCCAGGAGGGAAATGTGTTTATCCCTTAGGTTATAGTGCGTTTTGAGCCCCTCAATTGGAAAGATGACACTAGAAGTAAACTAGTGTAATCAAAATAGGAAAAGAGAATGAAAACAAGCAAAAATAAATAAATAAATAAAATGAACAGAAAATTAAAAAAAATTTTAAAAAGTAGAAGAAGAAAGAAAAAGACAACTAAGAATGAAAAGGAGCTGAAGAAATGAATCCAAAGTTGCAGCGAGACTATGGCTTTCTGAAGGAGCTCGATTTGGACCATGACTAACGGCCCTGAAGGGAGAAAAGAATATGTGCCACACTCGAGGCATCTTTTGGTGCTAGGACCCTGAACGCTAGAAGAGTGATTCATGACAAAGCATAGAAATTGGAGTGAACCTCAGTTGAGAGCAAAGTTGAGGCGAGGGTTTATTGTTGTCCGGGGAGGGGTTGTCTTCAGCCAGGGGTCTGGGGAGGGGAGACCCCTCAATGGGAGAGGGTAGGTGGGCAGACATATGCTCCCAAAAGTGTGTTAGGATCTGAAGGGTGAGCCCATGGAATTCCTCCCCAGCCCGCATGTGTGTGCAGAACTTGGAAGCCCTGCAGTGACTCTCTAGTGGGAAAGGCTGGAAGGCCACAGACTCCCGAATCACTTCCATGCTGAGCCCTTTGGTCCAGGGCCAGATCGGAAGTGCATGCGGGGCTTCGTCATGGGGAATTCCCCGAGAAAAGTGTCGGTGTTGGGATGCCAGGAGTGGGAGTGAGCACGCTGTCGGACGCCTCAGCCAATGAGGAGCTTTCACGTGCAGGGGTGGGGCTGTGGGAAAGCCATCAGAGGGTCGAGGGGGCGGGGCCCAGGATATTTTTCCGAGAAGCACCCTCTGAGGGAAGGAAGTGTCATTGTGCAGCTGCAGGTAGGAGATGGAAAGACTCGTGGGCCTTGCTTGCAGAGACGCGGGGTCTGATTCTGTGCACAGGTGTGGTGAGTGTCCGTCTCCCTTCAACGTCTTCCCTGGAGGGCAACGTTGTCGGCCCAGCACCGATGGTGCAGCCCTTTGGGGGCCGTCGCTGGTGATTGGGCGGCCCCAGCGGTGTGACTTGGCTCCTAGGTCAGCAGGGCTGGCGCCTGGCCACCAAGTCGCCCTGAGTTGGAGGGGGCAGTGGGGGGTCGGGGCTGGGCTTCAGAATCTGGGGAACACCTGCTACGTGAATGCAGCGCTGCAGTGTCTGAGCCACACGCCGCCCCTGGCCAGCTGGGTGGTGTCCCAGCAGCACACCACCCTCTGTCCGGCCCGTGCCTCCTGCATGCTCTGTGCCATGTGAGCTCACGTGACCCGAGCCTTCCTTCACCTGGGAGAGGTGATCCGGCCCCGCAAGGACCTGCTGGCGGGCTTCCACAGACACCAGCAGGAAGATGCCCATGAGTTTCTGATGTTCACTCTGAATGCCATGCAGCAAGTTTGCTTGAGTGCATCCCAGCCATCGGGGCATTCCTCCGAAGACACCACCCTCATCCGTCAGATCTTCTGCGGGACTTGGAGGTCTCAGATTCAGTGTATTCACTGCCTCAGTGTCTCGGACACATTCGACCCTTATCTGGACATCAGCCTGGATATCACGGTGGCTCAGAGTGTGGAGCAAGCTCTGAGAGAGCTGGTGAAGCCTGAGAAGCTGGACACTGAAAATGCCTATGACTGTGGTGTTTGTCTCTGGAAGGTGCCTGTTACCAAGAGGTTGACTTTGCACAGCACGTCCCAGGTCCTGGTGCTGGTGCTGAAGCGGTTCACACAGGTGAGTGGGGCCAAATGGGCTCAGGAAGTGCGCTATCTCCAGTGCCTCGACCTGCAGCCCTACACGTCTGAGCGGAAGGCAGGGCCACTGGGTTACATGCTCTATGCCATGCTGGTGCACTCTGGGTGGAGTTGTGAGTGAGGACACGACTTTTCTTATGTGCGAGCGGGCAACGGCCAGTGGTATAAGATGGACGATGCCAAGGTGAGCTCCTGTGACAAGAGTGCTGCCCTGAGCCAGAGCGCCTACATCCTCTTCTACTCCCGGGAGGGTGCGTGGCAAGCCGGTGCTAGGGGAGGGGCAGCAGCCCCCCTCACGTCTAGCCCCACACACCCCAGGTAACCTAACCCCGCTGGCCCTGGGGACCATGCGGTAGACACCAGGGGCAGAGCTCCTGGGTCGCAGGTGTCCCCGGGGGACACAGAGGTCGAAGGAATCAGCTTAGAGCGGTGGAGACGCCTCCAAGAGCACAACCGGCCGCGAAGCCAGCCTTTGATGTCCGGAAGATGCAGTCGGCGCAGCCGTGATTCACCAGTCCAAACACGGAGGAGGGAGAAACGCAAGCTGCCTGGACAGGAGCACCAGCGGCTCGACCGTCCCAGCAGGGACAGCCCGCCCCCGGGCCCGACGAGCGTTGGTAATGGCCCTTGTGCCAGCGGGAGGGCCCGAGCGACCAAGAGGAAGAAAAAGAAGCCTCGGCCATCTCTGGGGCTGTGGCGGTAGGTAGGCTCGGAGGCACATGCATGCAGAAGCCAACGCACACTCTGCGTGCGGCACGCCCTGTGTGACCCACCAAGAGTCCCGGCGAGGAGCGAGCTCCTCTCGGCGGTGTGGCTGGTGCAGCCTCCTGGGAAGAGGCGGGGCCTGTAGTGTGCCCGGGGCCACGCTGTTCACCTGGATCCTGCTGAGCTGCCGAGCTCTCGCGGGCTGCCTCTGCTGGGAAGTGACTGGAGAGGATGGGGTGCGTGACGGGGTCTGAGCACGGTCCGTGGTCCTCGCGCTTCTGCGGGGCTGGGAGAGTCCTCTCTGGATGGGACTTTGGGTGTGGGTTTGCCTTTCTTTCCCCGTCTGCTTTCTCTGGCCGCACCGCTGGCCTCTGGTGAGTGACACGGCAGGGAGACGCCTCCCAGTCTGCCCACAGCCAGCCGAGCAAGGAGCCCATCTCCTGAACCCTTCGGGGGCCGGGAGGAGCGGGTGCAGGTCCGTGAATTGTGTCCTTCCAGCCTGTCAGGGTCTCGAAAACACCCCAAACGTCGAGCAGGGTCTGGGGAGAAGATGGGCGACCAGGCTCTATGGGTGGCATGTCCTTGGGAGGCGTAGTGCTACTTGGGAAAGGGACCTCCGGTAGGAATGACTCGGGGATCTGCTCGTCACCGGCAGGACGCCCGTGCGCAGAGTTGCCTGGGGCTCCATTTCTGGTGCAAGGAGTCTGCTGCAGAACCTCCAAGTGCCAAATGGGAGAAGCGATTCACCGTGCCACGAGCACCACCACCAGTACAAACTCGACGGCCAAGGGGAGAAAGGCAACCCCTCGAGTCCCAAAGAAACTTCTCCACCAGCATGGCACAGGTGCCTAAGTGGAGATGGCTCATGCAACCGTTCATTTCTGAAAGCAAAGGTCCTCCCCGCACTGAGGAAAGACCCAAGTCTGCCCTAGATGGTGAGAGCAAGACAACTGGACATCCGACTCAGCCCATCCTATCCGTCCGTCAGTTGTCTCGTCCCGCTTGGCCCCGGACAAACGCCGCTGCACGCGATGAGACGTGGCCGGCCTCCGAATTGTCTGGGGCGGTGGGGAAACTGTCCTCTCCTAGCTACTTTCCCGCCTGCCTCGTGATCCCGCGAACTGGTGGAGGGATGCCTGAGGACCCTTATCGATCCCTTCTTGCGGTTCCTTTCTTTCTCTTGGTTGCCGGCTTCAAACCCCAAACCCTCCATCAAACGGTGGACCTGGAATTAGCGATTTAGCATCTCAGACCTAGAGGGCCAAGTGTGCCTCCTGACCGCGCTCGTCGACTTGGCAAGGAACAGAGAAATTTCCGCTGGCTTTTTCCCCCCGGACGGTTACCTACAATGCACCGCGCCCTCCAAGCGCAGAGAGGAAAAAGGATGATGAGCAGTATCTTCGCCCAAGAACACGACCAAGCGTGCCCTGGATGGGGAAGTCGAGCCACCCACAGGCCACCCTCATTATCACCACCAATCTTCCTCTGCCCCATTGCCTCAAATGGACTTACTGCTTGCCCCATCCACACCCTCTGAAGAAGAAGAAGATGTAAAAGAAGGAGAAGGAGACGGAGAAGAAGAAGAAAGTGCAGAAGGAGAGAAAGGACATGACGGAGAAGAAGGAGAAGGATGGTGCTTGGAGTAGAGTGGCAGAGGGAATGGGAAGGTCGCCTGATGCTGGGGAAAATCCGTGTAAAAGAGAGACAAATACTGCCTGATATGGCTTCTCTGTGCCATAGGAAGGAGGCAAAAGGACAGCACATCTGTGAGCACATAGGTCATAAAGCACAAAGCGGTAGTGTCCTGGGATGGGATGCGGCTGCGGGAGGTGGCAGGGGTGCAATAGGCTGAGGAAGAAAGCGGGGTCAGCGCCGTCTTTTCCTAGCAAGGATCAACGGAATCAACACGTCAGCTATGGGAGACCCGTGAACTGTGTAACACCCGAAGTGCTGGAAGGCAAGCATGACGTCCAGCATGGGAGAGAAGGCAAACATACATGTCACACACCAAGAAGGATACCAACAGTCATCCTCTTCCAGGAGGGAAATCTGTTTATACCTTAAGTTATAGTGTGTTTTAACGCTTGATTTGGAAAGATCACTCTAGAAGTCAAGTAGTGTAATTAAAGTAGAAACAGAGGATGAGAACAAGCAAAAAAAAAAAAAAGAAAGAAAAAATGAACAGAAAATACAAGAAAAAAAATTAAAAATTGACAAAAATTCCAAAAGAAGAAGAAGAAGAAAGACAGAGAAAGATAACTAAGCTTGTAAAAGAACTGAAAAAAATGAATCCAAAGTTGCAGCGAGCCTATGGCTTTCTGGAGGAGCTCGCTTTGGACCATAACCAACGGCCCTGAAGGGAGAAAAGCATATGTGCCACACTCGCAGCATCTTTTGGTGCTAGGACCTGAACGCTAGAAGAGTGGCTAGTGAGAAAGCATAGAAATTGGAGTGGACCTCAGTCGAGAGCAAAGTAGAGGTAAGGGTTTATTGTTGTCCGGGGAGAGGTTGTCCTCAGGCAGGGGTCTGGGGTGGGGAGACCCCTCAAGGGGAGAGGGTAAGGGGGCAGACATATGTTTCCACAAGTGTGTTAGGATCTGAAGAGTGAGCCCACGGAATTCCTCCCCAGCCCGCATGTGTGTGCTGAACATGGAAGCCCTGCAGGGACGCTCTAGCAGGCAGTCTGGAAGGCCAAAACCCCCCGAATCATTTGCATCCTGAGCCCTTTGGTCCAGGGTCAGATGGGAAGTGTGCATGGGGATTCGTCAAGGGGAATTTCCCAAGAAAAGTGTTGGTGGTGTGATATCGGGAGTGGGAGTGAGCACGCCCTCGGCCGCCTAAGCCAATGAGGAGCTTGTGCGTGCGGGGGTGGGGCTGTGGGAAAACCATCAAAGGCCCGAGGGTGCAAGGCCCAGGCCCTTTTTCAGAGAAGCACATTCTGAGGGAAGGAGGTGTCATCGTGCAGCTGCAGGTAAGACATTGGAATACTCGTGGTCTTAAGTTACAGTGCGTTTGTAGCCCCTGAATTGGAAAGAAGGGAAACAAACATACATGTCACACACCAAGAAGGAAACCAACAGTCATTTTCCTCTACAGAAAATATAAAAAAATTATTAAAAAAAGAATTTAAAAATGTACGAAAAAGAAAAAAAAAAAACAAAAAACCAACCAAAAAGAATAAGAAAAAAGAAAGAAAATGATAACTAAGCTTGTAATGGAGCTGAATAAATGAATCCAACTTTACAGCTCACCTACTGCTTTTTGAGGGAGCTCGGTGTGGATCATGACCAATGGTCCTGAAGGGAGAAAAGCATTTGTGCCACAGTACTGGCATCTTTTGGTGCTACGACACTGAACGCTAGAAGATTGGCTAGTGAGAAACCATAGAAATTGGAGTGAAACTCAGTCACAGAGCTACATTGTCACAAGTGTTTATGCATGTTGTAATAAAATCCCTTGTGTTTATACATTAGAGCAAATAAGTAAATTTAACACATTTAGGTCTGATAGAGTGTGTGAAGAACTACAGATGGATGTTATTAAAATTTTACAGGAAACAGAGACCAAAATTCTTCCCCCAAAAAGAACTGTCAGTGGAGATCCTACAAAGAACTGAGAAAAGACCTGAAGTGAAAGGCAATGGAGAAAAGGAAAGATATGCCCATCTGAATGCAGAGTTTCAAAGAATAGAAAGGAGAGAGAAGAGAATCTTAACTGAACAATGCAAAGAAATAGAGGAAAGCAATAAAATGGGAAAGAGAAGTGCTATCATTGAAAAAAAAAAGGAGACATGGACAATGTGATTGTTGCCAAGCTAAATTTTATTTGGGGCAAAATGGGGACTGCAGCCTAGGAGACAGTACCTCAGATACCTCTGAGAGACTGCTCCAAAGAGGCAGTGGGGGAAGGTCACTATATAAGACTTTGGTGAAGGGGAGTTCAGTGCAATCAAGCACTTATTTTACAAAAGGTTTTCTGCTGGTCACGAGGAGTTAATGTCACGATGAAGGGATTTAGTGATTTTCTAGATATGAAGAAATGTAAGAATTAAATCAAGAAATCAGTTCCTGAAAATATCTGACTCTCTAAAAGACCAGTTTCCCTGGAACACAGAGTGTTTTGTTCTCCACCGTGAATTTCCCTCAGCGGATGCTGAAGGCTGTCCACTTCAGCAGCACAGTGTTCAATCTCCGCTGAAGCAGCTGGCAAATTCCCTGTTGTAGTTCTGCTGCTGCTACTAAGTCGCTTCAGTCGTGTCTGACTCTGTGCGACCCCAGAGACGGCAGCCCACCAGGCTCCTCTGTCCCTGTGATTCTCCAGACAAGAACACTAGAGTTGCTTGCCATTTCTTTCTCCAATGCGTGCAGGCATGCTAAGTCGCTTCAGTCGTGTCCGACTCTGTGCGACCCCATGGACAGCAGCCCGCCAGGCTGCTCTGTCCAAGGATTTCTCTAGGCAAGAATACTGAAGAGGGATGCCACTTCCTTCTCCCCTGTTGTAGTTCAGCCTTTGGCAATGCTGTTCACAAGTGCCAATTTTTAGTTGGCAGAGATATCATGTGGAAGTAGTAGAGAAAATATTGAAAAAGTATAACAGATGCATTAAAACGCACTGTTAGGTGTCAACCACAAAATGGCACTTGCAATGGTCACTTGCCATCTACCTCTACAAGGATTAAATAATGTGTTGCTGTAACTGCTGATTTTCAATACCCCCTGAAAGGAGCTCAGGGTGGAGAGCAGAAATGAAGCCCTCTGTGCTGTGGGAAAAACTGGTGGAACAAGTTTTCAGAGACACATTTTCAGGAATCCAGTTTATAAGGCCAACTCTAGTGTCTCCTCATCTCTAGAAAAGTGCTAAAATCCTTCATTTCCTAGAAGGGGAAATAAGATCCTACATCAAGACTAAGACTGTGCCCCCAGTGCAGGGGGCCCAGGTTCCATCCCTGGTTAGGGAATTAGATCCCACTTGCCACAACTAAAACATCCCATGTGCCACAGATAAGTCCTGGCACAACCAAGTCAATAAATAAATAAAAAGACTGATATTCCTTCCAGAACAAAAACACAGAATTCTGGCCCCAAACAGCTGAGATGCATATCAAAGGAATGATTTCAGTGAGCCCAGACTCTTGTATCTTCCCATACATAGAAAAATGCTAAATTCATTCACCTGAGATATCTGGTTTTCTCTTAATTAACAAGAATCTTTGATGTTCTGACTACTTGCCCTTTGTTGCAAAACTTCTATATAACCTGACTCCTCTCTCACCTCACAGCAGTTCCCTTAGGTTTTCTTGAGGTGCTGCCTCCCTGTCTTGAAGTCCTAAAAATTCCTGCTAAATAAAACTTAACTCTAAACTTTTAGGTTGTGCATAATTTTTAAGCAAGGACTTCACTGTCTTTAAAGGAATAAAATTATTTGTAATATTTGTAATATATACTTCTTAGGGGGCTTCTGTGGTGGCTCAGATAGTAAAAAATCCACCTGCCAATGCAAGAGATTCAGGTTTGATCCCTGGGTCTGTTCGGGGAAGCACGCTGACTGAAACCACCCACCCTGGCCAGGCACCATAGTAACCATTTGCATGAGTTGTTTTACGACAGGAGGTCCTGATAAGGAACACAGAACTAATAAGCCACCACCAACCGGAAGAGTGCGGGAAAGGTCAAAAGGAGACACCACGTGTCCGACCACCTCCCAGAATCCTCCTCTCTGATATCCATCTTGGCTGAGCAATGCGTGCACCACCAGGAAGGACTCTGAGTCAGATGATTGGCTAAAGACAACCCGGAAGCGAATCCCATCACCATAAACCGAGACTGAGAGCCACGCAGCAGAGCAGTTCTCCCGGGTCCCCTTACCGCCTGCTCTCTGCCCGGGCGCCCTTTCCCAATATAATCCGTTCCTTCGTCAGCACATGTGTCTCCTCGGACAATTCAGTTCCGAGTGTTAGACAAGAGCCCACTTTCGGGCCCTGGAAGGGCCCCCCTTCCTGCAGCAGGTGAGGAAGATCCGCTGGAGAAGGAAATGGCAACCCACTACAGGATTCTTGCCTGGGAAATCTCATGGACAGAGGATCCTGGTGGGCTACAGTCCACGGGGTCGCAAAGAGCCAGATACAGCTAAGTGACTTATAACAGCATCTGCAACAACGACATCTGCTTAGACTTGCTTATGTCTTATCTATCACATCTATCCATGGAGGATGCTTTATGTAGACCTGATAAAATATGTATTCTGGTTTCGTTGGATGGAATGTTCTATATATGTCTCTTAATTCAATTTGGTCTAAAGTTTGGTTTAATTCCAACATGTCATTCTTGATTTTCTGTTTGGATGATCTATCCATTGCTAAGAGTGAGATGTTGAAAACCCTTACTTTTTTGTAATGCTGTCTGTATTTTTTCCATATAGATCTGTTATTATTTGCTTAAAATACTTAGGTGGTCCATTGTTGTTTCATATATTTGCATATGTATATGTGTGTGTGTGTGCACGTGTACATGTATGTATACTTTTTGGTGTATTAACTCCTTTGTCATATAATGGCCTCCTTTAATGTTTGTTATTGTTTTTTCTTAAAGTCTATTTGTCTGATATAAGAATTGCTATGCCCTCTTTCTTTCTGTTTTTATTCCTGTGAAATACCTTTATCTATTCCCTCACTTTGAACCTTTGTATCCCTAAAGCTGAAGTGGGTTTTTTGTAGATAGCATATAGTTGTTTTTTTTTTTTTAATCATCTACGTCTTTTTATTGGTGAACCCACTCTATTTGCATTTAGACTGGATATTGATATGTAAGAACTGACTCCTGCCATCTGAGTGATTGCTTTCTGGTTGTTTTTTGTCTCCATTGATTCCTTTTCCCTTTGTTTCTGCCTACTTTTGTAAATTGGTGGCTTTTCATCATGGTATTGTTTCCCCTTTCTATATTTCTACTGTAGACTTTTACTCTGGTTACCATGAAGCTTACATTAAAATTTTATACCTAAAACAGTTTGTCTTGTGCTGATTGCAGCCTCTCTTTATTAGCCAATAAAGTTGCTCCACCATTTAACTCTTCCTCTGTAATGTTCTGATGTCACAGTTCTCCATTTTATGCTGTTCGTTTGTTAATAACGTATTTTAGCTGTAGTTACTTTATACTTGAAGTTGCTAATGTACCGTTGTTCTAAGTAATTGGAATTAACTAAATCTGACTATGTATTTTTACCTTACCTAGTGTGTTATATACTCTTGTGTGTGTTCATGTGTTACTTTGCATCTTTTTCATTCTGCTTGAACATCTCCAGCATTCTTTGCAAGGCAGGTCTGGTGGCAATGAGCTCCCTCAGCTTTTGTTTAAGAAAGCCTTTATTTTCCCATCATATTTGAAGGATCAGTTTGGTGAATAGAGTTTCCCTGGTTGGCAATTTTTATTGCTCTGCCTTCTGAATATTTCATTTTACTCTCTGCTGGCATGTAGTTTTCTTCTGAGAAATCCACTAATATCCTCGTGGGGTTTCCTGTGTCAGTTACAGTCATCCCTTTAAGTAAAGCAGACATTCCTATTTTACATAGGAAAATTTAATCAGTATTTTGTAACAACAGTAAGGAAAATTGTCATGGTCTGGGTGCCAGTTGGAAAAGAATTTCCTGACTGAGACAGAGTGAGAGGGAAATAAAGTTTATTAGAGTGGGAGACACCATTGGAACTGCGGGCCAGCTCAAGAGAGAGCCGTCGTTGAACAGGGGTCCTTAGTCCAATGTTATACCCGGGGTGCAGGGAGCAGGATAGGGGTCTTGCCGGTCATTTGCTGATTGGATGAGGCACATCTCCTGGGGGGAAGGGGGAGGGCGGAGAGTAAGGCAAAGACGTTCTCCCTATGGGGTAGGAGGGGAGATAAGTTATATTGCTCAGGAGGACCTTACTCTCTCAGCAATTCCATATATCGGCACAAACTTATTTGAATGAATTTGAGGAGGTTTTTTAGTAGATAAAGCAACCCTAACCCGATTTTTCGTCTTCCACTTTATTCTCCCATTTATCATCGCAGCACTTGCTATAGTCCACTTACTCTTCCTCCATGAGACAGGGTCCAATAACCCAACAGGAATTCCATCAGATGCAGACAAAATCCCATTCCATCCTTATTATACCATCAAAGATATTCTAGGTGTCCTACTTCTAATTCTCTTCTTAATACTGTTAGTATTATTCGCACCAGACTTGCTCGGAGATCCAGATAACTATACTCCAGCAAACCCACTCAATACACCCCCTCATATTAAGCCCGAATGATATTTCCTCTTTGCATATGCAATTCTATGATCAATTCCCAATAAACTAGGAGTCCTAGCCCTAGTCCCATCTATCTTAGTCCTAATTCTTATACCCCTCCTCCATACATCCAAACAACGTAGCATGATATTCCGACCATTTAGTCAATGCCTGTTCTGAATTTTAGTAGCAGACCTACTAACACTTACATGAATTGGAGGACAACCAGTTGAATACCCCTTCATTATCATTGGACAACTAACATCTATCTTATATTTTCTCATTATTCTAGTACTTACACCAGTTACTAGCACAATCGAAAATAATCTCCTAAAGTGAAGACAAGTCTTTGTAGTAAACTTAATATACTGGTCTTGTAAACCAGAAAAGGAGAACAACCAACCTCCCTAAGACTCAAGGAAGAAGCCATAGCCCCACTATCAACACCCAAAGCTGAAGTTCTATTTAAACTATTCCCTGATACCATTATTAATATAGCTCCACAAAAATCAAGAACTTTATCAGTATTAAATTCCTAAAAACCTTTAACAATTTAATACAGCTTCACATTCAACAGCCATATTTATACTTTTTATATTTATATACTTATATATATTTATATACTTTTATATTTATATGCCATTAACTACACAAACTACATAGCAATACACATAATGCAACTTCATGCGCTTATAGTACATAGAATTAATGTATTGGGACATATTATGTATAATAGTACATTATATTATATGCCCCATGCTTATAAGCATGTACATACTATTATTAATAGTACATAGTACATGTACTTATTGATCATATATAGTACATTAAGTCAAATCCGTCCTTGTCAACAGGCATATACCGTCCTCTAGATCAGGAGCTTGATCATCATGCTGCGTGAAACCAACAACCCACTTAGCAAGGATCCCTCTTCTCGCTCTGGGCCCATATACTGTGGGGGTAGCTATTTAATGAACTTTATCAGACATCTGGTTTTTCTTCAGGGCCATCTCACCTAAAATTGCCTACTCTTTCCTCTTAAATAAGACATCTCGATGGACTAATGACTAATCAGCCCATGCTCACACATAACTGTGGTGTCATACATTTGGTATTTTTAATTTTGGGGGAGATGCTTGGACTCAGCTATGGCCATCTAAGGCCCTGACACAGAGCATGAACTGTAACTGGACTTAAGTGCATCTTGAGCATCATCATAATGGTAGGCACGGGCATCACAGTCAATGGTCACAGGACATAATTATTATTTCACGACTCAACTTTATAATTCTCTTTCCCCCCTCCATTCTTTCCCCCCTTATATAGTTATCACTGTTTTTAACATACTTCTCCCTAGATAATATTTTAAATTTATCACATTTCCAATACTCAGATTATCACTCCAGGATGAGGTAAATATTTAAGCGCCCGTCCTCCCTCAATTATGCATAGTTAATGTAGCTTAAACAACAAAGCAAGGCACTGAAAATGCCTAGATGAGTGTATCAACTCCATAAACACACAGGTTTGGTCCCAGCCTTCCTATTAACTCTTAATAGGCTTACACATGCAAGCATCCGCACCCCAGTGAAAATGCCCTCTGAGTTAATAAGACTAAGAGGAGATGGTATCAAGCACACGCCTGTAGCTCATGACACCTTGCTTAGCCACACCCCCACGGGAGACAGCAGTGATAAAAATTAAGCCATAAACGAAAGTTTGACTAAGTCATATTAATTAGGGTTGGTAAATTTCGTGCCAGCCACCGCGGTCATACGATTAACCCAAGTTAATAGGCACACGGCGTAAAGTGTGTTAAAGCACCACATCAAATAAAGTTAAATTCCAATTAAGCTGTAAAAAGCCATAATTGCAAGAAAAATAAATAATGAAAGTAACTCTACAGCTGCTGAAACACGATAGCTAAGGCCCAAACTGGGATTAGATACCCCACTATGCTTAGCCCTAAACACAAATAGTTGCATAAACAAAACTATTCGCCAGAGTACTACCGGCAATAGCTTAAAACTCAAAGGAATTGGCGGTGCTTTATACCCTCCTAGAGGAGCCTCTTCTATAATCGATAAATCCCGATAGACCTCTCCATTCCTTGCTAATACGGTCTATATACCGCCATCTTCAGCAAACCCTAAAAACGAACAAAAGTAAGCACAATTATAATACATAAAAAATTAGGTCAAGGTGTAACCTATGGAATGGGAAGAAATTGGCTACATTTTCTAACTTAAGAAAATCCAATACGAAAGTTATTATGAAATTAATAACCAAAGGAGGATTTAGCAGTAAGCTAAGAATAGAGTGCTTAGTTGAACTAGGCCATTAAGCACGCACACCCCACCCATCACCCTCCTCAAATAGGCACAATACACTTAAACTTATTTATATGTATTAATTATATGAGAGGAGACAAGTCGTAACAAGATAAGCATACTGGAAAGTGTGCTTGGATAAATCAAGATATAGCTTAAACAAAGCACCTAGAAGATTTCACATGTCATGAATATCTTGAACCAATTCTAGCCACAAATTCATTTACACTAAATTACCAAAATACTATAAATAAAATATTTACCTATTATTAAAAGTATAGGAGATAGAAATTTTAAATATGGCGCTATAGAGAAAGTACCGCAAGGGAAGGATGAAAGAAAAAAAAAATTAAAGTACATAAAGGCAAAGATTATCACTTGTACCTTTTGCATAATGAGTTAACTGGTAAAAACTTAACAAAATGAATTTCAGCTAAGTACCCCAAAACCAGATGAGCTACTTATGAACAATTTAGCAAGAACCAACTCATCTATGTGGCAAAATAGTGAGAAGATTTATAAGTAGAGGTGATACACCTAATGAGCCTGGTGATAGCTGGTTGTCCAGAAAATGAATATTAGTTTAGCTTTAAAAATACCGAAAATATGAGCAAATTATACTGTATTTTTAAAAGTTAGTCTCAAAAGGTACAGCCTTTTAGAAATGAATACAACCTTAACTAGAGAGTAAAACTTGACAACACCATAGTGGGCCTAAAAGCAGCCACCAATTAAGAAAGCGTTAAAACTCAACAATAAAATTACATTAATTTCAATAATAAATAATCAACTCCTAGCCTAATACTGGACTAATCTATTAAAAATAGAAGCAGTAATGTTAATATGAGTAACAAGAAGTACCTTCTCCCTGCCTGAGTTTAAGTCAGTGCCTGATAATATTCTGACTATTAACAGCAAAATAAGAATAGCCTAACTATAAATAGCTTATTAATCACACTGTTAATCCAACACAGGAATGCACTTAAGGAAAGATTAAGTAAAAGGAACTTGGAAAACACTAAACCCCGCCTGTTTACCAAAAACATCACCTCCAGCATAACTAGTATTGGAGGCACTGCCTGCCCAGTGACAACCGTTAAACGGCCACTGTATCCTGTCCATGCAAAGGTAGCATAATCACTTGTTCTCTAAATAAGGACTTGTATGAATGGCCACACGAGGGTTTTACTGTCTCTTACTTTCAATCAGTGTAATTGACCTTGCTGTGAAGAGGCGGGAATATGCCAGTAAGACGAGAAGACCCTATGGGGCTTTAACTACTTAGCCCAAAGAAGCAAACTTAATTATTAAGGAAACAACAACACTCTTTATGGGCTAACAGCTTTGGTTGGGGTGACCTCGGAGAACAAAAAGTCCTCTGAGCGATTTTATAGACCCACAAGTCAAATCACACAATCGCTTATTGATCCAAAAAATTGATCAACGGAACAAGTTACCCTAGAGATCACAGCGCAATCCTATTCAAGAGTCCATATCGACAATAGTGTTTACGACCTCGATGTTGGATCAGGACATCCTGATGGCGCAACCGCTATCAAAGGTTCGTTTGTTCAACGAGTAAAGTCCTACGTGATCTGAGCTCAGACCGGAGTAATCCAGGTCGGTTTCTATCTATAATGTGTTTCTCCCAGTACGAAAGGACCAGAGAAATAAGGCCAACTTCAAACAAGCGCCTTAAGTCAATTAATGATCTTATCTTAATTAATTTCACAAACAAACTTCCCCCTAGAAAAGGGTTTTGTTAAGGTGGCAGAGCCCGGTAATTGCGTAAAACTTAAACCTTTATAATCAGAGATTCAAATCCTCTCCTAAACAAAATGTTTATAATTAATATTTTAATACTAATTATTCCTATTTTCCTAGCCATAGCATTCCTCACACTAGCAGAATGGAAAGTCCTAGGATATATGCAATTTTGGAAAGGCCCGAATGTTGTAGGCCCCTACGGCCTACTCCAACCTATTGCAGATACTATTAAACTTTTTATTAAAAAACCATTATGACCCGCCACATCCTCAATTTCAATATTTATTTTAGCCCTAAGCCTAGCCCTAACTATATGAATCCCCCTACCCATGCCATATCCTCTCATCGACATAGACCTAGGAGTTTTATTTATACTAGCAATATCAAGCCTAGCTGTATATTCTATCCTTTGCTCAGGCTGGGCCTCCAATTCTAAATATGCACTAATTGGAGCCCTATGAGCAGTAGCACAAACAATTTCATATGAAGTAACACTAGCGATTATCCTATTATCTGTTCTCCTAATAAATGGGTCCTTCACACTTTCCACTCTAAATATTACACAAGAACAAGTGTGACTAATTTTTCCTGCATGACCCTTAGCAATAATATGATTCATCTCAACACTAGCAGAAACAAATCGAGCCCCATTTGACCTCACCGAGGGTGAATCAGAACTCGTCTCAGGCTTTAACGTAGAATATGCAGCGGGACCATTCACCCTATTTTTCATGGCAGAATATGCAAACATTATTATAATAAATATCTTCACAACAATTCTATTTGTAGGAGCATTTCATAATCCAATCCTACCAGAACTTTACACAATCCATTTTACTATTAAATCTCTGCTACTAACAATCTCTTTCCTATGAATCCGAGCATCTTATCCTTGATTTCACTATGACCAGCTAATGCATCTATTATGAAAATTTTTTTTACCTCTAACACTAGCCCTATGCATATGACACGTATCACTATCCATTTTCCTATCAAGCATCCTCCCACAAACATAAGAAATATGTCTGACAAAAGATTTACTTTGATAGAGTAAATAATAGAGGTTTAAGCCCTCTTATTTTTAGAACTATAGGAATTGAACCTACTCCTAAGAATCCAAAACTCTTCGTGCTCCCAATTATACCAGATTCTAATAGTAAGGTCAGCTAATTAAGCTATCAGGGCCATATCCCGAAAATGTTGGTTTATATCCTTCCCATACTAATAAACCCAATCATCTTTATTCTTATCAACAATAATACTAGGAACTATCATTGTTATAATTAGCTCCCTTTGACTACTTGTTTGAATTGGATTTGAAATAAATATACTCGCTATCATTCCTATTATAATAAAAAAGCATAACCCATGAGCTACAGAAGCATCAACCAAATATTTTTTAACCCAATCAACAGCCTCAATACTACTAATAATAGCCATTGTTATCAACCTAATATTTTCAGGTCAATGAGCTGTAATAAAACTATTTAACCCAATAGCATCAATACACATAACAATAACCCTCACCATAAAATTAGGAATAGCCCCATTCCACTTGTGAGTCCCAGAAGTAACACAAAGCATCCCCTTGTCATCAGGCCTAATTCTGCTTACATGACAAAAACTAGCACCCATATCTGCATTCTACCAAATCTTTCCATCCATTAATCTAAACATAATCTTAACCATTTCCATCCTGTCAATTATGATCGGAGGCTGAGGAGGACTAAACCAAACCCAACTATGAAAAATCATAGCTTACTCATCAATCGCCCACATAGGCTGAATAACAGCAGTCTTATCAAAATATCCCACTATAACATTACTAAATCTGATCATTTACATTATTATAACTTCCACCATGTTTACACTATTTATAGCCAATTCAGCTACCACTACACTATCATTATCACATACACAAAATAAAATACCCGTAATAACCGTCCTAATCCTCGTCACGCTCTTATCAATAAGAGGACTTCCCCCACTATCAGGATTTATGCCAAAATGAATAATTATCCAAGAATTAACAAAAAATAATAGCCTCATCTTACCCACCCTCATAGCAATTACAGCACTACTAAACCTATATTTTTATATACGACTTACATATTCCACCACACTAACAATATTCCCCTCCACAAATAACATAAAAATAAAATGACAATTTTCTACTACAAAACAAATAACCCTCCTACCTACAATAGTTGTGCTATCTACCATACTACTACCACTCTCACCAATTCTATCAGTACTAGAAGAGAAGTTTAGGTTAACCTAGACCAAGAGCCTTCAAAGCCCTAAGCAAGTATAATATACTTAGCTCCTGATAAGGATTGCAAGACCATATCTTACATCAATTGAATGCAAATCAACCACTTTAATTAAGCTAAATCCTCACTAGATTGGCGGGCTCCACCCCCAGGAAAATTTAGTTAACAGCTAAACACCCTAGTCAACTGGCTTCAATCTACTTCTCCTGCCTCGAGGAAAGAAAGGCGGGAGAAGCCCCAGCAGAATTGAAGCTGCTTCTTTGAATTTGCAATTCAACATATAGTTTCATCACAGGGTTTGGTAAACAGAGGAGTATAAACCTGTCTTTAGATTTACAGTCTAGTGCTTCGCTCAGCCATTTTACCTACATTCATCAACCGCTGATCATTTTCAACTAATCATAAAGACATTGGCACCCTGTATTTAATATTTGGTGCCTGAGCAGGCATCGTAGGAACAGCCCCAAGCCTATTGATCCGTGCTGAACTGGGTCAACCTGGAGCCCTGCTTGGAGACGACCAAATTTATAATGTAGTTGTAACCGCACGTGCATTCGTAATAATTTTCTTTATAGTAATGCCAATTATAATTGGATAATTTGGCAACTGACAAGGTCCCCTAAAAATTGGTGCCCCAAACATAGCATTTCCTCAGATAAATAATATAAGTGTCTGACACCTCCCTCCCTCTTTCTTTTTTACTACCTCTAGCATCATCTATAGTTGAAGCCAGAGCAGGAACAGGCTGAACTGTATATCCCCCTCTAGCTGGTGATCTAGCCCACGCAGGGGCTTCAGTGGATCTAACTATTTTTTTCTCTACACCTGGCAGGTGTCTCTTCAATTCTAGGGGCGTTTAATTTTATTACAACAATCATTAATATAAAATCCCCTGCTATATCACAATATCAAACCCCCCTATTCCTGTGATCTGTATTAATTACTGCTTCTCTCACTCCCTGTACTAGCAGCCAGAATTACAATACTACTAACAGACCGAAATTTAAATACAACTTTCTTTGACCCGGCAGGAGGCGGAGACCCTATTCTGTACCAACACTTATTCTGATTCTTTGGACACCCTGAAATATATATTCTTATTTTACCCGGGTTTGGTATAATCTCTCACATTGTAACCTATTATTCAGGAAAAAAAAGAACCATTTGGGTACATGGGAATAGTCTGGTCTATAATATCAATTGGATTTCTAGGGTTTATCGTATGAGCCCACCACATGTTCACAGTTGGAATAGACGTTGACACACGAGCTTATTTCACATCAGCTACCATAATTATTGCCATCCCAATTGGAGTGAAAGTCTTTAGTTGATTAGCAACACTTCACGGAGGCAACATTAAATGATCACCTGCTATAGTATGAGCTCTAGGCTTTATTTTCCTTTTTAGAGTTGGAGGCTTAACTGAAATTGTTCTTGCCAATTTTTCTCTCGATATTGTTCTCCACGACACATGCTATGTAATTGCACATTTCCACTATGTATTAACAATAGGGGCTGTATTTGCTATTATAGGGGGATTTGTTCACTGATTTCCACTATTCTCAGGTTATACCCTTAATAATACGTGAGCCAAAATCCATTTCATAATTATGTTTGTAGGTGTAAATATAACCTTTTTCCCACGGCATTTCCTAGGATTGACTGGTGTACCACAACGCTATTCTGACTACCCAGATGTATATACAATGTGAAATACCATCTCATCTATAGTCTCGTTTATCTCTTTAACAGCAGTCATACTAATAATCTTTATTATCTGAGAAGCGTTTGCATCTAAACGAGAAGTCCTAACCGTAGAACTGACAACAACAAATTTAGAGTGACTAAATGGGTGCCCTCCACCATATCATACATTTGAAGAACCTACATATGTCAACTTAAAATAAGAAAGGAAGGAATTGAACCCCCCATAGCTGGTTTCAAGCCAACATCATAGCCACTATGTCTTTCTCAATTGATGAGGTGTTAGTAAAACATTATATAACTTTGTCAAAGTTCAGATACAGGTGAAAACTCCGTATACCTCATATGGCTTACCCCATACAACTAGGCTTCCAAGATGTAACATCACCTATCATAGAAGAACTATTACATTTTCATGATCATACACTAATAATTGTCTTTCTAATCAGCTCACTAGTACTCTACATCATCTCATTAATGCTAATGAAAAACTAACTCACACCAGTACTACAGACGCCCAAGAGGTAGAGACAGTCTGAACTATTTTACCAGCCATTATCCTAATTTTAATTGCCCTCCCATCTTTGCAAATCTTATATATGATAGACAAAATTAACAACCCATCTCTCACAGTAAAAACTATAGAATATCAATGATATTGAAGCTATGTATATACAGACTATGAAGACTTAAGCTTCGATTCCTATATGATTCCAACATCAGAATTAAAACCAGGAGAACTACGACTACTAGAAGTAGATAACCATGTTGTTCTACCAATAGAAATAGCAATTGGAACGTTAGTTTCTTCTGAAGATGTACTACACTCTTGACCCGTACCTTCTTTAGGACTAAAAACAGACGCAATCCCAGGCCGCCTAAAGCAAACAACTCTTATGTCAACTCGACCAGGTCTGTACTACAGACAATGTTCTGAAATCTTTGGATCAAATCACAGCTTCATGCCCATTGTTCTTGAACTAGTCCCACTAAAATATTTTGAAAAATGATCCACATCAATACTATAAAATCGTTAAGAAGCTAAAATAGCACTAGCCTTTTAAGCTGGAGACTGAGAGCAAAATACTCTCCTTAATGATAAGCCACAACTAGATACAGCAGCATGACTTATAATAACTACATCAACATTTCTAGTCCTCTTTATTATTTTTCAGTTAAAAATTTCAAAACACAGTTTCCATTTTAACCCAGAACCCACATCAACCAAAATACAAAAACAAAACACCCCTTGAGAAACAAAATGAATGAAAATTTATTTGCCTCTTTTATTACCCCAATAATCCTAGGCTTTCCGCTTGCTACCCTCATTGTTGTGTTCCCTAGCCTACTGTTTCCAACATGAAATCGTCTAGTAAATAATCATCTTAGTTCTCTCCAATAGTGAATACTTCAACTTGTATCAAAACAAATAATAGGAATCCATAATGCCAAAGGACAAACATGAACATTAATACTTATGTCTTTAATTTTATTCGTTGGGTCAACAAATCTCCTAGGTCTATTCCCCACTCATTTCCACCAATCACACAGCTATCAATAAACCTGGGTATGGCTAGTCCCCTATGAGCAGGAGCTGTAGTTACGGGCTTCTGCAACAAAACTAAAGCATCACTCACCCAGTTTCTTCCACAAGGAATACCAACCCCATTGATACCTATACTGGTCATTATTGAGACTATTAGCCTTTTTATTCAACCAATTGCCTTAGCCATATGACTAACAGCCAATATTACTGCAGGACATTTGCTAATTCACCTGATTGGAGGAGCCACACTTGTACTAATAAATATCAATACCATAATAGCCCTCATTACATTTATTATTCTAGTACCACTTACAGTTCTTGAGTTTGCAATAGCTATGATTCAAGCCTACGTATTTACCATCCCATGCAGGCGTTACCTACAGGACAACACATAATGACACACCAAACCCATGCCTACCATATAGTAAATCCAAGTCCCTGACCCCTAACAGGAGCTTTATCAGCCCTCCTAATAACCTCTGGTTTAATTATATGATTTCACTTCAACTCAACAATCCTACTAACACGCAGCCTAACAACAAATGTACTTACAATGTATCAATGATGACGAGATATTATCCGAGAAAGCACCTTCCAAGGACACCACACTCCAACTGTCCAAAAACGTCTCTGCTATAGAATAATCCTTTTCATTATCTCCGAGGTCTTATTTTTCACTGGATTTTTCTGGGCATTCTATCACTCAAGCCTTGCCCCAACACCCGAATTAGGCGGTTGCTGGCCCCCAACAGGCACTCACCCACTGAACCCCTTAGAAGTCCCACTACTTAATACCTCCATCTTACTAGCCTCAGGAGTCTATTACTTGGGCCCAACATAGCCTTATAGAGGGAAACCATAACCACATATTACAAGCCCTATTTATTACCATTGCACTAGATGTCTATTTCACACTGCTACAAGCCTCAGAATACTGTGAAACACCTTTTACTATCTCAGACAGAGTTTATGGCTCAACTTTCTTCATAGCCACAGGCTTCCATGGCCTTCATGATATTATTGGGTCCACTTTCTTAATTGTCTGCTTTTTCTGCCAATTAAAACTCCACTTTACTTCCAGCCACCATTTCGGCTTCGAGGCTGCTGCCTGATACTGACATTTCGTAGACGTAGTACGACTATTCCTCTACGTATCTATCTATTGATGAGGCTCATATTCTTTTAGTATTAATTAGTACAGCTGACTTCCAATCAGTTAGTTTCAGTATAACCTGAAAAAGAATAATAAACCTAATACTAGCTCTCCTAACCAATTTTACACTAGCCTCACTACTTCTTATTATTGCATTCTGACTTCCTCAATTAAATGTCTACCCAGAAAAAACAAGCCCATATGAATGTGGATTTGATCCCATAGGGTCAGTTCGCCTACCCTTCTCTATAAAATTTTTCCTAGTGGCCATCTCATTTCTTCTTTCTGACCTAGAAATTGCACTCCTTCTACCACTACCATGAGCCTCATAAACAAATAATCTAGGTACAATACTTACCACAGCCCTTTTCTTAATTTTACTATTAGCCGCAAGCCTAGCTTATGAATGAACCCAAAAGGGACTAGAATGAACCAAATATGGTACTTAGTTTAAAATAAAATAAATGATTTCGACTCATTAGATTGTGATTAAATTCATAATTACCAAGTGTCTCTAGTATATATAAATATTATAATAGCATTTATAGTATCCCTTGCAAGATTATTAATATATCGATCCCACCTCATGTCCTCCCTCCTATGCCTAGAAGGAATAATATTATCCCTATTCGTAATAGCCATCCTAATGATCCTAAATTCACACTTTACCCTAGCAAGCATGATGCCTCTTATTTTACTAGTTTTTGCAGCCTGTGAAGCGGCACTAGGATTATCACTACTAGTAATAGTATCAAATACATATGGCACTGATTACGTTTAAAATCTTAACCTACTTCAATGCTAAAATATATTATTCCTACAGTAATACTCATACCCCTGACCTGATTATCAAAAGGCAATATGATCTGAATTAATTCTACAACTCATAGCCTATTAATTAGCCTCACAAGCCTTCTCCTTATAAGTCAATTTAGTGACAATAGCCTCAACTTCTCATTAGTAATTTTTTCTGATTCCCTGTCAACACCACTATTAATTCTAACTATATGGCTTCTTCCCCTAATACTAATAGCCAGTCAACACCACTTATCAAAAGAAAATCTAACCCCCAAAAAACTATATTATTATATTAATTCTGCTACAACTATTTCTAATTATGACCTTCACTGCCATAGAACTAATTTTCTTTTATATTCTATTTGAAGCAACCCTAGTCCCAACACTCATCGTTATTACTCGATGGGGAAATCAAACAGAACGCCTAAACGCCGGCCTCTACTTCCTGTTTTATACACTAGTAGGCTCTCTTCCACTGCCAGTCACATTAGTTTATCTCCAAAATATAATTGGACCCCTAAACTTTCTAGTGCTCCAATACTGAGTACAGCCTTTATCCAACTCCTGATCAAATGTTTTCGTATGACTAGCAAGTATAATAGCCTTCATAGTAAAAATACCCCTATATGGCCTCCACCTTTGATTGCCTAAAGCCCATGTAGAAGCCCCCATTGCAGGCTCCATGGTCCTTGCGGCAGTCCTACTAAAATTAGGAGGATATGGCATACTACGAATCACAACATTCCTAAATCCACCTACTGAATTTATAGCATATCCCTTTATTATACTATCCCTATGGGACATAATTATGACCAGCTCAACCTGCCTCCGCCAAACAGATCTTAAATCATTAATTGCATACTCCTCTGTCAGTCATATAGCACTTGTCATTGTAGCCATCCTCATCCAAACACCTTGAAGCTATATGGGATCCGCAGCCCTAACAATTGCTCATGGCCTCACCTCATCCATACTTTTCTGCCTAGCAAACTAACTATGAAGGAATCCACAGTCGAACAATAATTCTAGCCTGATGTCTACAAACCTTCCTTCCACTAATAGCCACCTGATGACTCTTAGCAAGCCTAACCAACTTAGCTCTCCCCCCAACAATTAACCTGATTGGAGAGCTATTTGTAGTAATATCTACTTTTTGATGATCCAATATTACAATTATTTCATAGGACTAAATATAGTAATTACTGCCTTATATTCTCTTTACATACTAATCACAACACAATGAGGTAAATATACTCACCATATCAATAATATTTCACTCTCCTTTACACGAAAGAATATCCTCATATCATTAAACATTTTATCCTTATTACTATTATCACTGAACCCAAAGATTATTCTAGGATCCTTGTACTGTAAATATAGCTAAAAAAATAAAACAAACAAAAAAAAACATTAGATTGTGAACCTAATAATAGAAGCTTATATCTTCTTATTTACTGAAAAAGTATGCAAGAACTGCTAATTCTATGCCCCCATGTATAATAACATGGCTTTTTCGAACTTTTAGAGAATGGCAGTAATCCGTTGGTCCTAGGAACCAAAAAGTTGGTGCAACTACAAATAAAAGTAATAAACCTATTCTCTTCCTTCACATTAGTTACCCTGCTTTTACTAACTATCCCCATCATAACTACAAGTTCTGAAAACTATAAAACCTCTAACTACATATTCTATGTAAAAACAACTATCTCAAGTGCCTTCATCACTAGTATGATTCCCACAATAATATTCATTCACACAGGTCAAGAAATAATTATCTCAAACTGACACTGACTTACGATCCAAACTATCAAACTATCACTTAGCTTTAAAAAATGTTATTTCTCAATAATATTTATCTCAGTAGCTTATTTGTCACATGATCCATTATAGAGTTTTCAATATGGTATATAAGCTCAGATCCCAACATTAACCAATTTTTTAAAAACCTCCTCCTCTTTCTCATTACTGTACTTACTCTCGTCACCGCAAATTATCTATTCCAATTATTTATTGTATGAGAAGGCGTGGGAATTATATCATTCTTACTTATTGAGTGATGATATGGACGAGCAGATGCACATACAGCGGCCCTGCAAGCAATTCTATATAACCGCATCGGTGACATCGGTTTTACCCTAGCAATAGCATGATTCCTCATTAACCTTATAAGTCCTTAAAAGGACTTACTGCTTGCTCCATCCACACCCTCTGGAGAAGAAGGAGAAGGAGAAGGAGAAGCAGGTGAAAAAGGAGAAGAATGGTGGTTGGAATGGTGTGGCAGAGGGAATGGGAAGGTCGCCTGATGCTGGGGCAAATCCGTGCAAAAGAGAGACAAATGCTGGCTGATCTGGCTTCTCTGTGCCATGGGAAGGAGGCAAAAGGACAACAAGGTTGTGAGCACCTGGGTCATAAAGCACAAAGCGCTAGGGTCCTGGGATGGGACGGGGCAGCGGGATGTGTGAGGGGTGCAAGAGGCTAAGGATGAAAGCGGGGTCACGGCCATCTTTTCCTAGTAAGGATCAACGGAGTCAACACGTCAGCTATGGGAAACCCGTGGACTGTGGAACGCCCATAGTGCCAGAAGGCAAGCATAATGTCCAGGATGGGAGAGCAGACAGACATATATGTCACACACCAAGAAGGAAACCAGCAGTCACCCTCCTCCAGGAGGTAAATCTCTTTATACCTTAAGTTATAATGCGTTTTGAGCCTGTGAATTAGAAAGATGACTCTATAAGTCAACTAGTGTCATTAAAATAGATAAAGAGAAGGAAAACAAACAAAATAATAATAACATTAACAGAAAATACAAGAGAAACAAATTATAAAATGAATGAAAAAGAAAAAAGAAAAAAAAGACAACTAAGATTAAAAAGGTGTTGAAGAAATAAATCCAAAGTTGCAGCGAGGCTTTGGCTTTCTGAAGGAGCTTGCTTTGGACCATGACCAACGGCCCTGAAGGGAGAAAAGCATATGTGCCACACTCGCAGCACCTTTTGATGCTAGGACCCTGAACGCTAGAAGAGTGGCTAGTGAGAAAGCACAGAAATTGGAATGGACCTCAGTTGAGAGCAAAGTTGAGGCAAGGGTTTATTGTTTTCCAGGGAGTGGCTGTCCTCAGGCAGGGGTCTGGGGTCGGAGACCCCTCAAGGGGAGAGGGTAGGTGGGCAGACATATGTTTCCACAAGTGAGTTAGGATCTGAAGGGTGAGCTCACGGAATTCCTCCCCAGCCCGCATGTGTGTGCTGAACGTGGAAGCCCTGCAGTGACTCTCTAGCGGGCAAGGCTGGAAGGCCAAAGGCCCCCCGACTCATTTGCATCCTAAGCCCTTTGGTCCAGGGCCAGATCGGAAGTGCGTGCGGGGCTTCATCATGGGGAATTCCCCGAGCAAAGTGTGGGCGGTGGGATGTCCGGAGTGGGAGTGAGCACGCCCTCGGACGCCTCAGCCAGTGAGGAGCTTGCGCGTGCGGGGGTGGGGCTGTGGGAAAGCCATCCAAGGCCCGAGGGGGTGGGGCCCAGGCCCTTTCTCGGAGAAGCACCCTCTGAGGGGAGGAGGCGTCGTCGTGCAGCTGCAGGGAGGAGATGGAAAGACTCGTGGGCCTTGTGTGCAGAGACCCGGTGGCTGCTTCTGGGCACGGGGGTGGTGCGTGTCCGTCTCCCTTCAACGTCTTACCCGGAGGGCAAGGTTGTCGGCCCAGCGCCGCTGGTGAGGATGCCCTTCGGGGACCCTCTGTCCCGGAGGGGCCGTCGCCGGCGCTTGGGCGGCCCCAGCGGGGTGACTTGGCTCCTGGGTCGGCAGGGCTGGCGCCTGGCCACCAAGCCGCCCTGAGTTGGAGAGGGCCCCTATTTTCTCTAGTGGTGAAATAAGCCATCTAATTGTGTCTCCTGATATTTCATTTTACCATGTTCATGAACAAAACAAAGAATATGAAACAATAGTAACCTTCAAGCATATGTGTTAGGCGATTTTTAATTATTTTTTCAAAGGTATATTTTCTCTTAATGAAATATGGTTTCTGCTTGTAAAATGCAAGAAGCTGTTTCTGGACTTCCTCACCTACTACTGGTCATAGAAAGCTGAACAAAGTGCATGAAATGATCCTTGAGTCAGATTGTTTGGCCAGAGACAACCTGGAAATTAACCCCAATACCATAAAACCCGAGACTGCAAGTCACGTTGCAGAGTCGTCCCCTTGGGTTTCCTTACTCTGCTGCTGTCCTCCTGAGTCCCTTTTTGCAACCAAGTCTCTGGCCTTATCAGCATGTGTGAGCCCCGTGTAGGGCCCTGGAAAGGGTTCCCCTTCCTGCAACGCGAAGAGGAACAGTGTCTAGACTTTCATCTACCATTGGGAATGAGGAAGCTGAACAAAATACATGAAACAACTTTTCTCAGACCCTGAACAGCAGGCAGATAGGGTTCGAGGGCTAGGTTCCTCGACTGAAAGTGAACACACATATCAACCTGACGACTCCGCAGCCTCCTGCCTTCAGGCAGTTTTCACGCTGCAGCTGCAGGTAGCAGGACCCATAAACAATCTGACAAAAATCTGAATTGAGAACACTGGTGAGTTGGGATGCCAGGGAGGCTATAATCTGTGTGGCAGCACATCAGAAAAGAGAAAGCAGCTCAGAAACTTCCACACCTGCCTAATGATTCTTTTAGCCTTTATTGAATATCAGTCTAAGGACACACAGGTGATTCCATAGTGAATAAAAACACAAAAACAAAACACTGGTCTCACAAGCAAGAAATAAACCAATTCCTTCTACATTAATTTTTTTTTCAAAATGTGGCAATTAAATGAAGGCTAGTGAGTGTTACACACATACATTGGGTACATTTCTACAGAGCAATTTTTAAAAGATATCAATAACCCCATTCTTGTCATTATAATTCTACTAAGAAAGTGAAAAAAGTAATGTGAAAATATCTTTGCATACAAAAGGTATTCAAATAACTTTAGTATTCTTTCTTTAAATTTTTTTTTTAATTCGTGGCAAGTTGTTTTACCATTGGTGGGAAATTGTTTTACCATTTTGTGTTGGTTTCTGCCCTACAACAGAGCAAATTAGCCATATTTATTTATGTGATATTTATATATATATCACTTGCTTCTTGAGCCTCTTCCTCCTCCTTGAATAGCTTTAGTTTTAGGATGGAAAAGTTATAAGGAGCCCTGCATTTATTCTCTAAATAGTCAGGAAATCCGTTAACAATGTCACACATTCCTGACTCAATATTATGCTTCTATTATCATGTCTAGGAAGATTTTAAAATACAGATCAGTAAGTGCATTTAGTAGCTACTCTGCATTGCAAGGGGTCAGCCAGCACCACTTGAATTAGGCTGAGGCTAGGGGTACACACAGGAGCGGCAGCAAAATAGGAAGGCATGTCCTTCTCAGGGCTCGTGATGTAGGGAAGCTGGAGGCAGGCTGAGGGGAAGAGGGTCACCCATGGGATTGCTGAGAGGAGCGTATTCCCCCCCCCCCCCCCCCGTTTGTTTCTAATTGGGAAGGATACAGGAGCAAACAGCCCTCCACCAACACCTGGCCTTGGGGCCTATTGCTGCAGTTTGGGGGTCTGGAGTTCCACAATGGTTGCTGCTGGGCATGGGGCAGGGCCTTGTGGGTTGTAGAGAGTCTTCTTTGCGTTTAAACAAATATTTAAACATACTGTAAGACCCAAACGTCAGGTCTCTGTTCCGGAGAGGAGCTCCCGCGACTCAATAAACAGTCCAGCAGATGCAATATGCAAGAGGCTTTATTGTCGGTTTGCGCAAGCCGGGCGACTCTAGTCTCCTCGGAGGCAGAGTCGCACCGTACAGCAGTGTAAGCTGACTTTTATAGGCAGAAGTCACATTGTCAGCACATCCAGTACAGTGAATGAGTAACATAAAAGTAACATAATGTGTATCATATGGGGTCATCTTATCTGTGAGTACAGGTGCTTGACGTCAGTTGGTTCCGGAAAACAGCAGGCTTGTTTGTGCAGTTATTGGGAAACCTATAGACGTTCCGTTTACATTTCTCTATCCTTATTTTGCAAACGGGAAGTTCTGCGCAAGTGGAAAATTTACACAGGCCAGGGAATTTCATGGTGTTTTTCAGATTCTTTCAATACCAAAACTCCTCTTTCGTCATTTCAACAAATCAGCTCGCTATTCTGTGGGTAAACTTTATCATTAATTACAGACACTGGTAATAAGAGTAACGCTGAATAATAATAGTAATGTTAGTAATTATAATTTGAATATTCTTCAACGCCTATAGTTCATGGTACAGCAAATTTCAAAGCCACAAGCTATCTGGTCGACCTTTCAGCGCTGATCGCTTAGCTACAACGAAATAGCTTCAACGCCATCAGGACAAAGCGATGCAGGGATGCAAAAGCACAGTACCCCGCTCCTCACTCATTTCCTCGTCGTCCCCTGCAGGTTACATTATCTGTCTCCCGCGTCCTCCCGTCAACGCGAGTTCAGAAGCACTTCAGGCACTAAGAACGCGTTAGGGTCGCGTCTCTTTGGTGCCTCAGCGGACGGCACAGGTTGCTTTCCGGGCCTCAGATATTTGGCGCCTCTGACCACCGCGCCCGGGCAGGACTGGGGCCGTGCCTTGGGCGATCGCTCTATTCACCCTCGACATTCCGTGTTGTCACCTGCAGTGAGGAAACCGTGTGTGTAATTCACACAACTGCCGAGCCTGCAAAGAGAACGGAAGGGACCACAGGCTCCCCGGGAAGGCGCAGCCAGGCCTTGGACGATCACAGAGCACGGGAACACGATAGCGGCCGTCGTGGAACCGCTTCCCCGGCGCCCGGCCCTTGGACGAACCTGGTACCCCAGGCGGAAAGGATGCGCAGCCTTGAGAACCGAGCCCGGGGACCGCGGTGCCGGCCGAGCACACAGCCCAGCGCCGCTTTGTTCCGCGCATCCGGCTTTGCCAAACTACGGGGTAGGACGCCCGGAATCCAGGAACGGCTGACGGAACCCAGCTTCGTCCGCAGATGGAGACACACGGCTACTCCTAGCCGAGACGGGAAAACTGGAAAATGTGACACAGAACTCCACACCGGGCACGATCACTCGCTCCTGGCCACAAGCGGTAGCCTAGGCGGCCCCCGCGCGCGGAGGAAACACATGGACCGCCTACAACGGTGGCTCGCCCTCGCCTCGCAAATCTGCGCGCTCAAATCCAGCGGGAGTAGGACGCGTCCAGGGCGCGGGGACGAAGCCCCGGCGCACACGTCAACGAGCATGGACCCGGCCGTGCTTGCCCAGTCCCGGAGCCTGGAGCGGGGTGATCGATGAGGGGAAATGAACGCGCCTAACAGCGACACAGGTGGACGCCCGCCGAGCCACAGGAGCTCCGTCGTCAAGACACTCTCCCAGTCCTCTCCGGAGCTCCAACGGAAGAAAAGGCGCGGGGAAATACTGGTCGACCAGAGCAACCGTCACCCCCACCCCTCAGGACCGTAACGTCAGCCACCTCACGAAAACCTGCAGAAGCAATTTTCAGAAGCAGGAGGCCTACTCAGGCCTCTGCGTCTCCGGGGTTATCGCCGCCAGTACTGACGGAGTCTGGAGCTCTGCTCCGCATCTGCCGGCTGAATCGCAGCCCTTGTGATGGTCGCCGAAGGGAAGGGACGATCTGAAAGCCGCCACCAGGGGCGCCCGACAACCGGTTCGAGCGTCCACGGGACGAGTCGCCGTCGCCGGCAGGCCGCAGCGGCACCGGTCGCCCGAACACCCGTGCTCACCCAGGGACTCTGCCTCGGAGGGGGCGCCCGGCTCAAACAGCGCGATGCGGCGACGCGCAGCGGTCCCGGCAACAGACGAGGGCGGGCGGAGAGCGGGAGGCTGCGGTGGAGGAGAGGCCCTCCCCGCGAGGTTGCAGGGCCGCAGGCCAACCTGAACCAGGGAAACTGCAGGGGATTGGACGGTGGGAACTATAAGCTGAAACAGTGAAAGCAAAACAGAAAGAAAGCAAGCGGAAGACATTTGACTAATTTCAGAGTTCAGATGTTACTGAAGTATAAAAAAAAACAAGGCTCAGAAGCCACAAGGTAAACCATTGAAAACCCGACCACATAATTGGTCCTTACTATTAGCTTAATCGTAATTAAGCTAATTGCATAATTGGTCTTTACTAAGCAAAACCAGATGACAAGAAAGGTACGTGCGGGAACATTTGTGCTACTACATGTATAATAAGAATGTTGATATCAGCATTACTTTATAACAGATTATTTAGTAAACATACAAAGGAATCAGTTAAATTTTCCTTGCACTTACATGGCACAAGACAATCAATTTGCTTTTTGGTTTATAGCTTTTTTTTTTTTTTTAATAATGAGCTAGATCTATAGGTATTGACTTGGAAAGATGCCGATGGCAAACTGTTAAGTGAAAATAGAAAGTTTTAGCGCTTCCAGTGGTGCAGATACATGCACTTGTGTTTTTAAAAAATGAAGTGGAAAAGTAAAGAGAACAGCTAAAGCAATTTTAAAAAGCAAGAATCAAGGCTTCCGTATAGACTAGAGTCTAGACAGAAAGATAAGTGTGCTAGAAACAAAGATGGGCCCCACTATGTGCTTTTCTGTTCCCTCCTACTATTGTCTTGGGACAGGCAGCTGGCATCTCAGCCCCTCCACCTCTCTGCTCCACTAACACCCAGAGCCACTGCCGGCAATCAGAACTCTGACTCTGCAGGCCTGGGATCCCTATGTCCACAGTCTCTTCCTTCATATCAGGAGCCTGTAGCAATTCACTTGTTTGCCCACCATCCAGGCTCAGAGATGCTGGCTCTAACATACACCGTGTAGTCCTTCTCTTCATAAACTTTGAGCTGATATCCGAAGGGAAAACCATTCCTCTCACAAAGCAGGTATGAGCCATGGGGACAAACTGGAAGTTTGCACCTGGACTCATTATACTAACTGCGTGCACTCAACTCGCAAAGACACGAGAGCAACAGAGCCCACGGTGCTGCATGCATGACACGGCAGTTGCTTACTTGAAGTATCCAGGCTCACTTCTGTGGCAGGAAGAATACGAAGTACACACACACACGTACATAGAGGCACTCACATACTCAGGAGCTAATCTGTACTCCTGCTAGGGCTGGCAATGGTGGGAGCGGGAAAGACATCACTGTTGCTACTTCTCGTGTCCTCTGCACTGACAGAGCCTGTTTTACCGATTTCACTGTGGAGAGTGCGGGCTTGGAGCTCCCTAGTCTGTGGTTTGCTGTCCAGCACCCTGTGCTTTCTTCATTCCACTCTACCCTTTCTCCTCAATACACAGTCACCATTAAGAAATAAGAATCTGCACACATCACATTCAATTTTCAAATCTGAACAAAGTTAAAGAACACAGAAAGAAACTGAGTTATTGTGGATAAGTTAGTGAGGAAATTTTATTTATCTTTTCTTGTAGCTACTGATATGTTCAAATATAGTATAAAAGCTTACTATTTTTAAAAATCAGGAAAACTAAATGATTCCTCGTGACTCTTTTTTGCCTATCACCCACCTCTACCCCAGCTTCTGTAACACTGGGCTCACCCGATGACATGCCTGTTCTCCTGGTTTGGAGACTTCTTTCACACTCATCACTGTCATCTATGCTCACTACACACCTGAGGCCAAGGTAGCCCTTCACATGGTAAATCAGGGGATTTTTCTCCACTGAGCCTGAGGGATGCATTTTTTTTTTTTTTCTTTTAATAGAAACTTCTCCCATCTGTGCTCAAAGTCACAGCCTTTACGGATGCTGTAACAAGTGGGTGTGAATGATAGAAAGAGGCTGTTTCCATATCAGTCCCTGAGCTGCCATATGTCTAAAAGAGTGGTGGATGGTACTGGCATTAATATTTCCTGGGTGGCATTAGAAGATCCAGGCTGAAAGCAGAAGCTGGACAATTTGGCAAGACAGATAAAACCAGGAATGAGAGAAAGTCTCTCATTGTTTCAATGTCAAGACTCAGCCACCACCGTCCTCCTCTGCATCCTCATGCAGGACGGTTGAGATACTGACCAGATAAGGTGAGGAGACAGAAAACAGTCATGAGAGCCAAGGCTCCAGAGCCCTGCTAGATGCCCCAGGCATGAGTCTCCAACCACTCACCTGGGGGGGGGGGGGTGGCCTCCTACCAAACCACGGGCATGCAGAGATATGGTGAACCCTCCTCTCTCTGGGGTCAAAGCACTATGGGCTACTCCCCACACAAACAGGGTAGTAATGTTTCCATTTCGAACAGAAAAAAATGAAAATCACGAGCTGTTAAACTCTGATTAGACCTATTTGTTCAGAGTTATTTAATTAATATTCAATTCCTGATATTTACACCAAATCCCAGGAAACCCTCACGGTGATCACTTGGAGAATCATGACTCCACAAAACAAACACCACTCTCAAACATTTCCATAACTAATTCTTGATCAAATGCACCAGGCTTTGTTCTCCAATACCCACCGAAGTGGTTTAGAGTCCCCCGTCCTTCCTGCTGTGCCCTCCCCTGACCCTCTGGATGCAACTGCCTTCAGTCATCTTGACTCCTCCGCATGTGGAAATCAGGCAACTTTGGAACCCTAACCTTAGTTCCATCATCCTTGGCCTCAGATATATTGCCAAGCCACTCTCAACCTTTTCAATGGTGGATGAAACAGTCTAAGGGGTCATGTGTTGGTGGAAGTTCAGGCACTCTGGTCACACAGATATGCTCTCAAAGCCCCTTGCACAGGAAATAAGCAGGAGCATGTACACCATAAGGCCCCTGGTGGGTGTCAGAGTCCCACAGGGCCGGCACCCTCATCAAATGCAGAGGAAGTTTAATTTGGGGTGAAATTTAGTTGACAGCTTCAGAGGCATTGGTGAAACACTACATGGATTTCTGCCCAACTAAATATTATTGGCAGAAACATTCTTCATTTCATAATTTTTGTATAGGCAGGTATTTGTCTCTAAGGAAGAAAAAATAAGCTAATTACTTTCTTCATTGTACAAATCTGTGTGCTCACTCAAAATGTATTCTGACATTTAGTTGACATTCCATCTTCTTAAAAGATAAGAAATAGGCTGATTCATAACAATGTATGACAAAGCAACAACAAAAAAAGATAAGAAATATAATCATTTGTTTCATTTCGCCCTGCTCATCTCCAGGTTTCCCATTGTCCCAGAAGGGTGTGCTTCCTCTGAGTGCAAGTCCCACCTACTCTCTTGTCTTCGTAAGAGAGCTCAGGCCTCAACCACAAGTTCAGCCCTTGAAATAAATACCTGAGATGACCTAGTGGCCCTAGGAGAATGAGAAACTCTCCCCAGTGTGGTGACAAACCTTGGGTTCCCTCCCCAACTAATCTCCTGCCAAGCCTCCCTCCCCTCAGGGTTATCATCCTAAATGATGTCTGTGGGCAGCAGCTGATGTGAAAGAGAAGAGTGTGTCCAGAGGCCCAGCACCGCCCCATCCTTTCCTCCAGCAGCTCTATTTCTGGGCCTGGCTTCTTTTTTTGTCTGTTTTACCATGAGCACTCTTTCTAGCCATCCTAGGACTTCCTTTAGAGTAGATCTTTAAAGGTTCCTCAACCACCATTGGCCTCATTTGCCACTGTTATACTTCCCTTTTGAAACTAAATTCAGTTTTTTTCAGAAAGATTGAGTCAGGGACTTCCCTGGTGGTGCAGTGGTTAAGAATCCACCGGCCAATGCAGGGGACACAGGTTTGATCACTGGTCTGGGAAGATCCCACATGCCAGAGAGCAACAAAGCCTGTGCACCCCAACTACTGAAGTGTGCACACCCTGGAGCAGGCGCTCCACAACAGGAGAAGCCACCACAGAGAGAAGCCAGGCAGCGCAGTGAAGAGGCGCCTCTGCAGGCATGAAGGGCACACTGCCGAAAGCTGGTGTGCAGCAGTGAAGTTCCAGAGCAGCCAAAAGAAACTAGTTAACTTTTAAAAGACTGAGTCCAGGGAAAAGAAAAGGAATGACATTTCTTTTTATTTTCATTCTTCTTCTGACATTTTGTACCTGATTCTGTTAGATATTTAGAGTGCTGACAAAACTCCAGGTCACAGAAAAGGAGGAATTCCTAGTTAGTGTTCAGCGTCTCAGGGAACAGGTACACATCACTTCTGCTGAACAGTCCAAGGAGAGGTGAGGGTAGCAATGAACCAAAACAATCAGCAAACCCCAAGAGGAGCGCAGCCCACGGACCCCGGAGCAGCTGTCTGCGGGCTCAGCCGGGGGCAGCAGAGGGCCCTCAGGCTGGCTGGGCTTCCTGAGCCCCAGACTGTGGGGAAGGCTGTGGTCTTTCAGTGATGGTTCAGATTCCCCACCAGGAAAACCAGACCTGATCTCAGCATCTCTGACTCAGTACATACCTTCAGGGCCCACCCCAAGTCTGCCCTCTCCTCCTCTCTCTCAGGCAGAACAAATCGACTGCGTGCAGTGCGGGCTAGGTCACTGATCATCCTGGGGTGCTAAGGCCAGGGATGGCCACATAATTCACCATTTGTGATTCTTGGGATCATAAGAGCTTATCTACTTCCTCATTCAGGGTGAGGAACAGCAGTGGCTGTGACAGGCAGGACGTCCCAGTTAGGCAGAGTGACAGGCTGAGTCAAGGAGAAATGACAGGAGGCTGTCTGTGTGGGAAGCTGACCAGGGCGGCGTGGCCAGCCCCTCTGTTCAGGGGCAGGCGGACACCCTTGTTGCCAGAAGCAAACGTGAAGCAGCCGGGGTCCCAGGGCTGTGACTCACAGCAGGTAATGACTCCAGGTTCTTCGCCCTTGTACAAGGCGGGCACTTGTGAATCTGGGATGGCCACGGAGAGCCAAGCCAGGTGCACGGTCAGCCCATGGAGCCTGCAGACCTTGACACCCACTGGGGCGAACACAGAGAGAAGGACTGACCGGTCACCAACTCTCAGTGAGGGGAGAGGGTGGGAAGCTTTGGCCTGAGTCTCATCCCTAGGACCTACCTACAAGGTTAAAGACTGACCTGACCATTACTAGATTATTTTAACAGAAGCCCAGGGTTCCTACTATACCCAGTTTCTCATGGGCCAAGGTGAAGATGGCAGAAGATGTTAGCATCATTCCTTCTTGGATTCATTTGTAAATTTATCCAATATTTATTGGACATTTTTTATCATTAGTGATAAAAACCAAATCTCTCTTAGAGAAACTCATTCTCTGCTGGTAATACAGAAAGTAACCCTTACCACAGGGCAGTGGAGAGTCCACTTGCTCCGCCCAGGAGACTGGAAGTCCTGACAGTCTCATAGGGGAGGGAATGTTCAGGTGAGTCTTTAAAAGTGAGATTTTTTTACCTGGAGGTGGAGGCAGCTAGTGTGAAGAGCAAGAGCATTTGTAAAAATGAACCTCATTTCCCCCCTTCTCCTCTCAGGTGCTCAGATAGCACGGCACCCTGGGCTATTCTTTGAAATCTCCACGCACCCTCCATGCATAGAGCATTTCCTTTTTCTCTGTGATTCCCCTGAAACACACTTCTCTTCCAGGGATAGAAAGCTCATTCCTTCACTGGCTTAGGTTTACACTTAAAAGCTCCCTCCTTGGGAAGAGATTCCACACCATACAAGGAAAGCATCGGCTCCATCTTTCTCTGTCCACTTGTCCTGCTCTCTCATTTTCTCTCTTATTTTTTGTATCTCTGACAGCCTCTAGGAATGGGGCTCTGGTGAAGGGAGATGTGGGGAGAGGGTAGGGTGCTATCTACTCTCCACAGGCTTTGCTGGAATAGAAGCTGTTTTTCTTCAGAGACAAGGTATGAATATAAGCTGAAGGTAAATTGAAACTTAATTTGAATGTATTAATAAATTAAACATTAAGTGTGAAAGACAAAAAACCATGAAACCTTCTGAAGCATACATAACAGAATGCTATTATGATGTCTGGAGGATTAAGGACTTCTTTAAAAAGCCAAACAAATGGGTGAGCAAAAGATGGATAAATATGACCATGTTACAAGTGACAACTGCTGCTCATCAAAAGACATCATAAAATGAGTAAAACAAAGCCAGGGAGTGGGAAGTGACATGTGCAACATGTGTAAAGATCTTTCACCAATAAAAATGTTTAAAAAGTAGATGTCAAAAACACATTAACAGGCATTGCATGGAAGGTGAAACATGGAAGTCCAATGAACATTTAAAATGTGATCAATTTCATTTGTTATAAAGTAAATACTAATTAAAATTGCAACAAAACACCATCTCATACCTCACAGTTGAGCGAACATTTATGAGTGACTATGAAAAGGCTGACTCAGATGTGGAACAAAAGAAACTGTCATTCCTTGTTAATCGGAATGTTGACTGCTGTAACATAGCTCAGCTGGACAAGTTCACACCTTTAGTTTCATTAATTGCCATCCAGCTCATAAAGTAGATGCATGTGAATGATATTCCTAACAGCAAAGAGCTGTAAACAGTTCCAACATCCAGCAACAATAGAATGGATACATTTTGGCTCATTTAAAATATGGACTACTATATAGCAGTAAAAGTAATTCCATAGCATGCATACGAACAACTGAACCTCAGAAACCAATACCACACACAAAATAAATATTATTTCACAAAAGGATAATCACTGTGATTCTACTTACATAAAGGGACAAAAGAGAAAAATCCTTTGTACTGTTTAGGAACTCATATGCATGTGCAACTCTCAAATAAAAGGCAGGGAATGACATAGAATTGAGATATATGGAAAAATTAGAATCTTTTTAAATGAGAGTGGATGTTGAGAACATGAGAATTTGCTTTACTATTATTTTGCAAATTGTGAACTTATATTACCTACAAGCTTTTCTTTGTATACTTTATTTCTCAGAAAGATTTGTGCCACACATCAAAATAAATTCCAAGTGGCATTTAATATAAAATTTGATACCATAAACCTTAAGAATAAAGCATAAATATGTATGCAATTTTGAGATGGGGAAGACCTTGATAATAAAATATAAATATATATGCAAGCTTGGGATGGGGAAGACCTTGATAAACTCTGATGGACTGGGTTTGTCCACCCAGGTTGATGATTTGAAGTTCTAACCTGCAGAGACTCAGAATGTGGCTCTATCTACAGATAGAGTTCTTAAAGAGGTAAATAAATTGAGGCCTTTAAGTTGTGCCCTAATCCAATATGATTCTTGTCCCTGTAAGAAAAGGAAATTGAACACAAAAAGAAACCCCAGGGATGGGTGCACACAGAGGAAGGGGCAAGTGAGGACCCAGAGAAAGTGATCATCTGCAAGTCAAGGAGCAAGTCCTCGAGAGACTCAAGCCCAACCACACTGTGATCTTGGATGTCCAGCCTCTGGAGCTGTAAGAAAACAAATGTCTGTTGTTCAAGCTTCTGGGGATATACTATTTTGTTATGGCAGCCCCAGAAAACTAATATATAAGCATTACATTGAATGCCAAACTAAATAGAAAAGTCTTTATGGGTTTTACTACAACATTGCTAAACACTTACACATCAAAAAATAAAAGGAAAATTACAAACTCAGAAAACTAGAACACATTTGACAAAAGCCTGACATTACCAATAAATAACTCCTACAAGTGTGTAATAAAACAAGTAATCTAGTAAAAAGTTTGGCAAGATACATAGGCTGAAATGTTCATATAAAAAAATACAAATGTTTGTTAGAAAATAGAATAAAAGAGTAATTTCCATCAACAAATTAAGGTTGAGATATTATTTTGTCTTCTATTAAGAGACAAACGCCTCATAAAATAATAGCACACACATTTAACAAAGATTGTAGCTATCATCCTTAGCAGATCTAAGTATTCAGTATTCCTTCTTGTTTGGTCCTTTGACAGCACATACAGATCAAAAGCTGTAAAAATGATTTATATTTGGCATCGAAATTTTAAGTCTTACCTCTGGGAATTTATACCAAGTAATTAGGTAAAAATTTTGACTATTTTACTTTATAATCTTTACTCTCAACATAAAGATTTGGTTCAAGAAAGTATAGCAGCTTTCACACCATGGAAATGTTTAAACTGGAAAGAACATAAACCAGAATATGAAGCAAGCTCATCTCTGATAGTAGATTTTCTGAGCTGTATGCAGGTAAATTTAAATGTTGTCTTTCATTGTCACCAATATTTTTCAAAGTTTGGTATGATAAAATATAGATTGCTTTGATAATAATGTGGTGGTGGTTTAGTCACTAAGTTGTGTCTGACTCTTTGTGAACCCATGGACTGTAGCTCTCCAGGCTCCTCTGTCCACAGATTTCCCAGGCAAGAACACTGGAGTGGATTGCCATCTCCTTCTCCAGGGGATCTTGCTGACTCAGGGATGGAACCCATGTCTCCTGCACTGCAGGCAGGTTTATTACAGCTGAGCCTCCAGGGAAGCCCAAGAAGTCTATAAATCACTTCAAAAGCAGCATGAAAGCAACTGCTGAGGGGTCTGAGTAGGCTGGGAAGTGGACATCCGGGGGTCTGAGGCCAGGACAGGCCCATCTGCATCTGAACCGTGGGCACTCTCACTTGCTCTCCAACCTTGGCTGGGTTTCTGAAAGTACTGAAGTCTGAGTTCAGTCAGCTGCCTCAGAACCTTGTTGCCAGAACTCAAAGGTGTCAGAGTGGGCACAGAGAAAGGCTGCTTCTCACCAACTCCTCCAATCTTGTACAATTAGAAAGAAGAGATTTTTAAAATTGAGAGTAATAAGGTCTTTTTGAATCAGGGGAGATGCAGAAGTAGAAACAGGCCAGAGAGATGGAAAGAATCCAAAGCAGGACCAGAATCCAAAGGATGCTAAGCATGATCACCCTGTGCTCAGTATCACGAGTCATTCTCTGGGATTTGAGGGATTGCTAGCTACCCTCACTATGCGAGGAAACCATCATTCTACTAGCTACCCTCACAGATGTGACAAATGGACTCATTGGAAAAGACCCCGATGCTTCTGGGAAATATCAAAGGCAGGAGAAGGGCATGACAGGCAAGAAGGTGGTTCAATGGCATCTCTGACTCGATGGATATGAGTGTGAGTAAGCTCTGGGAGTTGGTGATGGACAGGGAGGCCTGGTGTCCATGGGGTCACAGAGAGTTGGACATGACTGAGTGACTGAACTGAACTGAGCTACCCTCATATGAGTGCCAATATATGTCTTATCTCACGTAATTTCCCACACAGGTCTATGATGCAATACGATTGTCATTTCTGTTCTAGAAGTAAAGAAACAGGTGATTAAAGACAGTAGGTATCCTGTTCAAAATCACACAAGTAGACAGAGTAGCGATAGGATGTGGAAGTTTGTGTAACTCAGAGCCAGCTTGTGTCCATCCGCCCAGCATCCCTGTTTCTAAATGCATTCACCCTGACTCACACAAGCACAGTTTACTTCAGGCTTGGGGGCTGAAAATGACTGGCTTCTTACCTCAGCATTTGACAGCATATTGCTGTCACTTTCAACTAGGTGTCAGAAGGAAGAGAAAGATGGAAAACTAAGTTTACATGGGACATGTTGCAATATCAGGTCATTTTCCCCTGGTTAGTGTTGTTTTCTTCCAGTGGTGATCCCTCCTAGTTCTGGATGCTCATCTTTGTCGGCCGGTGATTGGCTGGTGGTCAAGATGCAGGTGCAAGGCCCCAGGAGCCACTTTGGGCATCACCGTCTCAGCTCAGCTGTCTCCAGAGCATCTCCAGATCTAAGTGAGATCATTAAAACACAGCCCTCCCACTGTTTCCCTGAGGCGCCTCTGCCTGCAGTCCCTTCTTGCCCACACGGAGGGCCTCTCCTATTTACCCACATCTTCCCTTCCCTCTCTCTCAGGAGAGTGGCTTCTGAATTGCTTTTCAGAGGATACATATTATCGAATTACCTTTCCTCGTTCTAACTCCCTGATACAAAGAAATTCTTCCTAATACTAGGGGGGCCATGTGTCTTTTAAAAAGATACATTTTTTTAAAGAAAAAATGTTAAATTTTGAAGAAATTCTTCCTACTAGTATGAGCCCATGTATCTTTAAAAAGATACATTTCCCTACCTGCTCATTTCTTATTGCTGGTATAAGAAAGGAGCACAAGCTCATTTTCTCATCCTAGGAAGAGGTCCAATATGGATCTCGCTGTGTGGGCATCGAGGCGTCGGCGGGGCTGCGCTCCTTCTGGAGGATCGGGGTCTGTTCTTCCTAGGGGTCACCGCACTGCTCACCTGTGGGCCCAGCAACCACTTCGGTCCCGCTGTGGCTCGTGTCCGCACGTCTCCTTCACCAGCTGTGACCCTCCTGACTCCCGCTCTGACTTCTGAGGACCCTTGGGACCACATTGCACTCGCACCAGTAACCCAGAAGGGCCTCCCAGGTGTAGGTCCTTTCTGCAACCACACCCACACACGTGCCTTTTGCCACGTGAGTTAACACAGTCACAGGTTCTGGGGATTAGGACCCGGACATCTTTGGGGGGAGGGGAGCTGTTGATCACACTACTCGTTCTGCACAACTTGAAAGAAAATTACTTTAAACAATTGCAAAGCAGCTTCACAAGAGCTCAGAGTATAATCAACTACTAAAATATGATATACAGATAATAAAAGAATTGGGTCATAATGCGGGTCAGAATAAACAGGCCTGGAAGAATGCTTTCCTAAATTTTCACCAGCAAGAAACAATGATCAGACTGTATTTGGGTGACACCTCTCAGGGCCGTGTCCTGAAGCATGAGGTCGAGGAGGGTGTGTGGGGTCCGCACAGACAGGGTTGAGCCCGGAGAGGTGCCAGTGACCGCAGGCCCAGAATCCACCGGACAGCGAGGCCTGCAGCGGGTTCAGGCAGGAGGACCCCAGACACCAGGGCGGGAGCTGGCTGGGCAGGATGTGACTGCCGGTGTGGGGGTCCCTGAGATGCTGAGGCTTCTCACCACCTATTTGTGCAAGTGCCCACCGTCTTTAACTCCTAGTTACCGCGTGATGTCCTGATCTGTAGCGTCCATTCAACACAAAAGCACAACGTTTTAACAGCAGCGTGGCAGGGACTGCAGAGGGAGGTCCGGGCCGCTGAGATCAAGAAGCACGTGAGAAACGGAGCACCGCCGCTGAATCCGGAGCCCGGGGGGACTCCTCCCGCCCCGCCCCTCGGTGATCCCCAGCCCTGGAGCTACCCGCTCGGGTCCTCTGCGGGGGAGGCCCCGGTGCCCGCACGTCTGAGCCCTGAGCCCAGCCACCGAGCTCGGGGACAGGCCGCGCACCGGTTCTCCCGTTCCTCCGCCCGCACGTTTCCGCGGCGGCGGCCGAGGCCCCAGGTCGGGCCGGGGAGGTGAGCGGGCGAGGGACGCGCGGCCCCGTCGGTTGTCGCGTGCGGAGAGCAGGTGCAGTTTTTCCCCGCGGGGCCGAGCCCGTTCGATCGGAAGTCCTTAGCCCGACAAAGGAGCCGCTGTACCGCCGGCGGGGTCCCCGGGTCCTCCTTCCCGGCCCGCGGGGGATTGGGACCGTCTCCGGGGCCCGGAGGCCGCGCGGCTCTCTCCTCGCCTCCTCCCGGCTTCCCGGGGCGCACCTGGCTGCCGGGTTCCCGCGCCCGCAGCGGCGGCCAGGGACCCGTAGCTCCTGCGGGGACGGGACTCCGGATCCCGCCCGTTCCCGGGCCCTCCGTGCGAGTCGTCTGCCCCGCGGGCGCGGCTTCCCGGAGCGGCCGGCCGAGCGGCAACCCCAGTAGCGGAGACGCGACCGCCGGAGGCGCTGTCGGGCGGAGACATGGGGCCGCCTCCTCTCCTGACCTCGCCGGCCGCCCCGTCTGCAGCCCGAGGGCCGGAGGACACCGCGCGAAGCCGCTTCACCGTCTGCTCGTGGAGCTCAGGCGCGGCCCCGAAACTACGACTTGGGGTTAACTGCTCGCGCAGTTATCCATGTCTCTCGTGTGAAAGGGCCCAGATCTCCCACCCTGGGCCGAAAAAATTTTCTTTATAAATGTTTTGTAGAAGGCGTTCTTTCCGCTGCCAAAATAAGATGGTGTGTGATTTGAAACACCACGGTCACCCACTGTTGGCGGTGAGCCTGAAAGGCAGGTGTCAGTCCCGACCCCTTTGGGTGCGCGGGCACAGAACACTGCCGCCACGGCTGGTCATCAGCCACCAGCGAGTCAGACGCTCAGGGCTGGACTCCAGCTCCAGGGCTGGGGCTGGAAAGGCGGCTTCTGGCCCTCTGGGAGCCTCACTAGGTACTGGTGACTTGATGGCTGAGGGACTGTGCCCAGAGAGGAACTGCTGCTCAGAACTCGATGGGCGCCCAGCGCGCAGCAGGAAAGGGGGGACCGGACGGGGCAGCTTCACCCCCTGCTGGAGTCTGGGGACGCACAGATGAGGTTGTTGCAGCAAAAATAGAAATGAAGCTTCCCCTCTCCTGAGAACAAGGAAAGTAAACAGCGAAGAGACTAGAGAAGAAACATGACTGGTCGTCAAAGAGTTAATCTCTCCTAGTTTTAAGTGTTACCAGCCTGCAGTGTTTGTAACCAGAAGTCCCCTAATTCTACGTAATGTTCATCCTGTACCACATTTTTGCTCTCCCTGCACCCTCTTGTGGCAAGTCACCCCGTAGAGCTGTTTGCATCTCAGAAGGAAGGTGGCAGGCTGAGGGACCCAGGAGACCCAGGCGGTATACAGCCTCTCAGTTCCCCCAGGTGGGGACAGGGCACTGTTCCTGGGGTGCTAGCCCACTGTGTGCCCCTTGGCCAGCTGAGGAGTAAAGCCAGCTACTTCCTCCAAAATTTCGTGTCCGTATTTTTTAATGAGGTGGGTAGAGAAAGGCGAGATTTTGGCAGTAACAAGGTGGCCATGCATGAGTAGGGGAGGGGCCGGGGGATGGAGCATCCCCAGGGGGAGGACTTGGTCCCCTCACGCCTCAGGCAGCTTTTGGTAGTATGGTTTTTGATTTTTGATAATAGGTTTCATAGTTTCAGCACATGGCTAGTACAATCACTCTGTCTTGGAATGGTTGGCTCTACGGGTGGGAGATTCCACTATAACTGGATAGAATAGGCCGTGCATCTCACATCCCATGAACCAAATTCTGCTCCCAGATTGTGCTGCTGGGACCTGAAAGCTAAAACTGGTTTTTATATCTTTAAGTGGTTGAAAAAATTCTTAAAAATAATGTTTGCAGCATGAAAATTATATTCATTTGGATTTCCTTGTCTATAAGTAATGCTTTATTGAGACAGGCTCTTTTATGTACCTTTTATCTTTGGTGCTTCTTGGATACACTGATTGAACTTAGTAGATGCAACAGATGTCATATGGCAAAGTTAAAATATTTACTCTCTGGATCTTTACAGATGTTTTCCAACCTCTGCTCTAAAAATATGGTAGTTTTTTTTTTTTTTTTTTTTTTTTTTTTTTTAATATGCTGAGAGCTGTACTTTAGAAACAGTTACACTGTGAATTTTGTCCTTTGAGACAAACCTCCTCTAGGTAGATGTAAAACTGGTTACATCACTCTCAGTAATCTCAGAACAAACACCGAGCCTGTGCACTCAGTTGCCACTCAGTTGCTAAGTTGTGTCTCTTTGTGACTCTATGCACTGTATCCCTCCAGGCTCCTCTGTCCACGGAATTTTCCAGGCAACAATACTGGAGTGGGTTATCACTTCCTCTACCAGGAGATCTTCCCAACCCAGGGATCAAACCCAGGTCTCCCTCATTCTTTACCATCTGAGCCACCAGGAAAACCTCTTAGGAGAATGGTCAAGTTGAATCAAGTTCTCAGAGTGATGTTTACTCTACTTTCTGTCTCAACTGTCAATCCTTAATTGAATCTCCCACCCTTTTCTGCCTTGATTTGTCAAATATTCCACATCTGCCTCTCCCCTGCCCCCAAAGGGTCTTTCTACATTCCTTCTAATCTATCTTTTCTACAACAGAAAATGTTACTTAAAAAAAAACAAACAAAAAAAAGAAACAAAGAAAAGATAGAAAACACCAAAACCTCCTTTAAAAATTTCAATTGTTTCTCACTACCACCAGGCCCAAGATTCTAGGAACTTCCATGAAGGACCCCTACGTTTGTCCTCACTCTACTCTTTCAGCCATTCTGGACTTTTAGTACCTGGCATTATACATTTCCCCCTGATTCAAGACTTTATCTATGCTGTTCCTCCTGCCTGGGGAGCTCTTCTCCCTACCCCTTCTTCCACCAGCTCCCCATCATTTCACCTTCATGTCTAATACCCCTTGTTTAGGGGCGTCTTCCCTAACCCTTCCATCAGCTCCCAGAGCACCTGTATTCACCCTCTGTAGCATTCATCAGATTGTCAGTTCTTATGTGATTTCCTGCTGAACTGAAAACTTCATGAAAGCAGGGCTGTGTCTTGCTCATGGTCCTTTCCTGGCCCTGACATGAGTTGATTCTCAGTCACTATTGAATGGATGATTGAAGGAGAGTGACAGGGGTGTGCTGGAAAGGGCCTGGCTCTGCAATGATCTGGAGATGCCACATATCTTCGGAGGATTTGGAGATTGACCTAGGTAATCTCTAACATTCATCAGCTCTGACATGTATTAATATTTGGTATTATGCCCCAGCCTCTTCCATTTGCTCCTGGATATTTGGCTGAAAATTGGTTGTACTCGGTGACTTGAGATTCAAGATTAGGCTGTGGATAAAAAAGTTAAAAGTGACAACAGTTTGGTTGCAGATAAGTACACACATAAAATAATCTACATAATTTCTGTGATCTTCTTTCAGTTACACAATTCAGAGAATAGCCACCACAATCACATAGTCATGCACTTGGCCAGATAGTTTCCTGGGTACTAAATTACCATAGCCAAAGAACCAAGTGTTGTCTCTGAAGATCGGGGAACTAGCCACATTTGGCCAATGGAGAACTTAACTTATGGCAGTTTTTATCTTTTGCTAAATATAGACACTGGAAAGTGATAGATGACCCTCCAAGGGGACTAATCAAGCAGGTTAAAACTTGTACTCTAGAAATGAAAGGGATCCTCCGCATGGGAATGTCACTTTATTCAAAGCTTTCAACATCCTCTGAAATGGGGAACATACAGGGCAAAACTCTGCCAGCTATACTTGCAATTAAAATTTTGCTTTTGGCTTTTTATATGAGTGGATTCTCATTCATATCTGTCCATAGATTCCAAGATCACAATTAATGTTTCCTGAGTTACAGAAGTCAGTTCTGCATCACCTAGGATTAGGGCAGATTCAAACCCACTCTTGTGGTTTAATGTAAAAACAACCTTCTGTAAAGGCCTATAGAACACATGGTCAGCTGACTCTGTGGCTAAAATCTGGGGAAAGTCTCTTTGGGAGTTGTTTTCCTGCCAGATGTTTCATACTCCAAGGAGAGAGGTTCAAGTCTGGATTTGTGTTTCCAAACAGTTGCTCTAATTAATGCAGTGTTTATCAAAGGTGATGTCCATTATCACCATTGTTGATGATGTTCAGAGTCATTACTGAATGACCACACCCTTTTCTGATGTGGAGTGGAAATGCCCCAGAGCCACACACTAGGGCTGGGAGAATCTGCCCCACGACAGGCGGTGGGAGGAGATCACATTCCTATCTCAGCAAGTTTACCATCCACTGAATGATCATTCTCACAGGCAGCCCCAAGACTCCACATGGAATGTTGGGAGGGTAACTGATCCAGGACCTACGAAGACCTGCACTAGTCCTGCAGGCCGACAGAAAAAGGGTGATCCAACTTACACATGGCATCTTAAAATAAATAAATAAATATAAAAGAGAGCACCAAGGTCATCAATGGTGGTGCAAGGGGCAGGCTGTGGGGGTGTGAGTGGGCGGAGATGGTCAAAAGGAACAGACTTGCAATTATAGAAAAGTAACTCATGGGGTCATCATGTGTAGCATGGCAACTATAGCTAATAATACTATTTATTTTTCCTTTGTGCACTTAAAAGTTCCTAAAAGAGTGGATCTAAAAAGTCTTCATCACACACATGAAAGTTGTAGGTATGCAAGATGATGGACATGAGATGGACTTATCATGGTGATCATTTCAGAATATATACAGGTAAGGAATCATTATGTTGCACACAGAAAGCTAATATAAAGATAAAAGTCAACTATGCATCAATTAACAAAAACACGAAAAAGGTGGAAGGATGATATGCACTCTCACAATTGCTGAGAAAGATTAAGCACTGAGCTTTGCATCAGGGTCTGCAGTCTTCCTTCCTCTCATCAATGGAAAGGGTACATACAGCCTTGGATACAGCAGATGGGATAGGCCTGGGGTTCTGCATTTCTCATAAGCTCCCAGGAAATGCCAATTCCTGCAGATTCCTGGCTGCACTTTGAGTAGCAAGGTGTTAAAGCTCTTGAGGTTGGAGATGAACTGGGCTGGCTTCTAAGGGATCCGGTTACAATTATGATGAGCACAGCACAGGGGCTTTATTGGCCTCCATTCCTGACAGTGTGAACAGCTGCGGGGTGAGCTGAGGTGGCGATTCCTTGTGCAGAGAAGAGGAAGATGGCAACTTTCATCAGTCTAGAAATGATGTGGTTTCATGTTCATATACCGACATCTACAGACACATGGAGCCCAGTAGCAAAGACCTTCAGAAATAAAGACTAAAATAACACTATGATTTTTTAATTATTATTTTGAAATGCTATCCACAATTAAAAAACTAGATAAAAACAAAATGACTTTATGCCACAGCTCAAGTGGTTCAATTGCCTGGGAGTTTTTTTCAGGTTTTATTATTATTTTTAATTGGATTGTGTCTAATCTTTTATTTATTTATTTATTTTCAAGTTTTATCTTGAATTAATCTTGGAGGGCTCAGCAGGAACCCTTCTTAGAAGTGTCTGAAATTACATGAGGGCTTGACTGAGTGTGTCACTGCTTATCCAAAGCTCTGGTGACAAATAAAACATAAATGACATAGGAAGGACCCTTTACTATACTTGTTAAAATATGGCAGAGACTTCCTTGGGAAGCTATAAGTTCTTGGTCCCCGTGAGGAGTAGAAAGTGAGCCTGCAGAAGACGCAGATGCGTCACAGGAGAGGAGCCAGCCGAGCTCCTCGCCCTCTCAGCTCCTCTGATAAAGGCTCTGTCTGACCCCCAAGACCTTCAGACACGCCTCCCGATGGCCGCGGGTCCTGAGAGGCCTGGTGTGGGCCCCGGTGTTCTCCTCTGACCTGGGGGAGGAAGCGGTGGGCTCAGGAGAGACCCTGGGCGTGGAGTGAGGGCCCCGGGCTCGGGCTGGGCCACGCGCCGAGGGACACCATCCCCGCGCTCCGCTGGGGTCAGCTTCCACGGGGGTAAGATGAGCGGTCCCGCCGTTCTGGGGTGTTTCTTGGGTCCCTTGATGCTTCAACAGTCCTTGGGCCCCAACAAAGCTGGCAGGTGTCGGAAGTGTGTGCTCTCGGGCAGGACTCAGCGGTAAGGAATCTGCCTGCCAACGCAGGAAACAGGTCCGACCCAGGAAGCCCCCACACGCCGAGCAGCTAAGGCCGCGCACCGCGACTGTCGCCGGTAGAGCGCGGAGCCGCAGCTCCTGCCGCCCGTGCCTCCCGGAGCCTGTCTCTGTAGCCCGAGAAGCCGCGCGAAGAGAAGCCCGTGCCCCAGCGCTGGAGAAAAGCCCCCACGGGAGTGAAGGCTCGGCACAGCCAAAATAAATGAACAAACAAAATTATTGAAAAAGAAGAGGTGTGTGAGCTCTGGGCCCTGAGCAGCCCCTGGAGCCCGTGGGGAGGCTCTGGCCGAGGCCGTCTCCACAGACGAAGGTGCCGTGGGGCTCGGGGCGCAGCTGGCCCATGACACCCTGAGAGGACTGCTCTCTTTCTGTCCACCACCTCCGCCGGCAGGCTGGAAGGGGGCAAGATATGGAGCCTGTCCTTGCTCCGAAGTCCATGTGGCCTGTAAACGGGGTCTGTGTGAAGCGGTACAGGGCATTTACGTCCTTTGGTCCTTTCTCTGTTCCTCCCTGGGTTTGAAGCCCCTGGAAGGCAGGGCTGGTGAGCTCTGCACACGGTGATCTTGGGCCGCCGACACCCCAGCGGCAGCAGACCCTGGAGAGTGACCGGGAGAGGGAGCCGGGGTGAGTGCAGTAGAGGGCGAGGGGCTCTGCTGGGAGATGGGGACATGGGGAGGGGGGCTTCCTAGGGTGAAAGCTGCTCCCCCACAGCATGGACAGAGCCTGAGATGAGACCCAGAGGGCCCTGCAGGCCTGACAGGGGAGCCACAGGCCTCAGTCTCTGAGCAGGTGAGCAGTGAGCACCTCTGGGCCTGAGCGAGGTGTGGAGACTGGATTCCAGCCCTCAGGAAGCCCTGGGCCTAAGAGGGGCGTCAGGAAGACATAAGTGCCCCAGCTTGTGGCAGGTGCTCACCGAGAAAAGGCACTCAGGACAAGAGGAAAGACCAGGAGTGACAGCACAGCCTGGGGGAGTCAGAGGGAATCAGCAGAGCGCTGGTTTTCAAGCCAAGGCCTCAGAGAAATGCAGTTCAGCAGCCAGGAACCCAGAGCCAGGGGCCAGCGGTAGGTGCAGCAGAGAGAGAAAGACCCCATAGAAGGCAGATGTGAAGGCAGAGCATTCATCTAAACTCCTGGATGATGTCAAAGGTGGTGTGGACTGCGGGGTGGATGCAGGGGGTGAAGGCTGGCAGAGGAAGGGGGCAGGGGAGAGAGTGAAAGGCCGTCAGAGCCTGGCCGTGGATGCCACTCTGCTTCCAAGGGAGATACGAGTCACTCAGATGCTATGAGTAGAGAACCAGTTAAAGCAGATGAGTTATCACAGGGAGAAAGTTAACGGGAGGCAGAGAGGCTGCAGCCATAGGGTGGTCAGGAACCCAGCAAGAGCACCAGTGAGAGGTGCCCAGACTGAACTCAGGAGGCGGAGAGCTGGAGGGAGGAAGCCCACAGAGCAGTCCTGGAGGAGGAGAAGGAGGAGGCAGGACAGCAGGAACATGGAGAGCAGCTCCTACAGAGGCTGAGGACCCTTGTTGTTTGGTGAAGGGGATCTCAGAAAAGTTTGTCCCTGAAGGAGGAAAGACTTGAGCTCTAATCTCTGTCCAGTGTTTCCCCAGATGCTACTCTCCATCAGTTCCCCAACAAACCTGCGTTTTAAAACTAACATGAATTACATTACTGTAACCTAGTTTTCATCATCACAAAATCTATGAAAGTGTTTAACAGGTTGATCATTAAAAATGGAAATAAACAAGTGGCCAAACTGAGCTAAAATAATGGGCAAATGACTGCACCATTATTCACAATAACCAAATTGTCCATTGACCGATGAATGCAGAAAGATAATGTACATACACACATATTCCCTGATAGCTCAGTTGGTAAAGAATCACCTGCAATGCAGGAAACCCCAGCTTGATCCCTGGTTCGGGAAGATCCAATGGAAGAGGGAAAGGCTACCCACTCCAGCATTCTTGGGCTTCCCTTGTGGCTCAGTTGGTAAACAATCCACCTGCAATGTAGGAGACCTGGGTTCAATCCCTGGGTTGGGAAGATCCCCTGGAGAAGGAAACAGCTACCCACTCCAGTATTCTGGCCTGGAGCATTCCATGGACTGCATAGTCCATGGGGTCTCAAAGAGCTGGATACGTCTGAGTGCCTTTCACTTCATTTCACTTCATACACACATATACTGAAATATTATTCAGTTTTCAAAACGAAGTCAATCCTGCTCTTTGCAGGGACATGTATGAACCAGGAAGGACATTATGTTAAATGAACAAAGCTAGAGACAGAAAGAGAAATCCTGTATAATGTATATGATGAATAAAATAGTCAAACTCATCTATACAGAGAGTAGAATTGTGGTTGCCGGGGGCAGGGGAAGGAAAATAGGGAGCTGCTGTTCACCAGGTAAGACGTTTCAGTTCTGCAAGATACACACCTTCTGGAGATGTGCTGTATATACTCTGTCTATAACTAATGACACTATGTTGTTGTGTAGTCACTCAGTCATGTCCAACTCTGTGACCCCGTGGACCATAGCCCACCAGGATCCTCTGTTATGGGATTTCCCAGGCAAAAATACTGGGTTTGGGTTGCCACTTCCTTCTCCAGGGTGTCTTCCCAATCCAGGGACTGAACTGAAGTCTCTTGCACTGGCAGGCAGATTCTTCACCATGAGCACCAGGGAAGCCCCAGTGACTCTATGTTCTACACTTAGAAATTTGTTCAGAGTGTAGATCTCACTAGACTACTGTTGAAAGTTCTCACTACAACTTAAATATAATATCCACAGAAGATCTGAAAGGACTTACTTCAATAGACATTTCTCTAAGAAGATATACAAATGGCCAACAAGCACAGAGAAGAATGCTCAATGCAAATAAAACTCACAATGTGATACCACTTGTTACCCATTAGGATAGCAATTATCAAAAGACAGAAATAAGATGTGTTGGTGAGAATGTAGGTGAAAACTGAATCTTGTGCAGAGTTGCTGACAATATAGTATATACAGCCACTGTGGAAAGCATCATGGCCAGCCCTTAAAATATTGGAACTGAAGTTACCACATGATCCAGGAATTCCACTTCTGGGTGTATATTCAAAAGAACTGAAAGCAGAAGTTTGAAAAGATATTTGTGCAGCAAGGTTCATAGCTGCATGATGCACAATAGCCCACAGGTGGAAGGAACCCAAGTGTCCAGTAACAGATGACTGGGTAAACAGAATGTGGTGTATGCATAACCTGGAATATTGTTCAGACTGAAAACATAAAGGGAACTTTGGTACAGGCTACAGCATGGATGAACTTTGAGGACATCATGCTAAATGAAATAAGCCAGACACAAAAGGGTAAACACTTACGTCCACTTATATAAAGTGCCCAGGGAGTGAAATTCTCTCAGTCATGTCCGACTCTTTGAGACCCCATGGCCTGAATTCTCCAGGCGAGAATACTGGAGTAGGTAACCTTTCCCTTCTCCAGGGGAGGTTCCTAACCCAGGGTTGAAACCACATCAGCCACATTGCAGGGCGATTCTTTACTAGCTGAGCCACAAGGGAAGCCCATGAGGTACCTAGGGTACTTAATGACTCAAAGTAGTCACATTCATAGACACAGAAAGTGGGATAGTGGTGGGCAGAGGCTGGGAATAGGGAAATGGGGACTGGTTCAGTGGGTGCAGAGCTCGAGTTTTGCAAGAAGAGTTCTAGAGCTGGATTACACAATAATGTGAAGGTATAGGTCACTGCTGAGCTGGCCACTTATAGTGTCTAAGAGGCTAAAGTTTAGGTTATGTGTATTTATCTCAATCTTATTATATAAATAATTATTTACTCATCTTTCAGTTATTCAAAAGCCCGGCATTTTGCATGATGCACTCAGCAAAAAAAAAAAAAAAAAAAAGTTATATTTACAAATAAATAATTATTCACTCATATTTAAATTATGCAAAAGCCCTGCATTTTGCATGATGTACTGTGCATATAAGTTAAATAGGCAGAGTGACAATATACAGACTTGATGTACTCCTTTCCCGATTTGGAGCCAGACTGTTGTTCCATGTCCAGTTCCAACTGTTGCTTCCTGACCTGCATACAGATTTCTCAGGAAGCAGTAAGGTGGTCTGATATTCCCATCTCTTGAAGAATTTTCCAGTTTGTTGTGATCCACACAGTCAAAGGCTTTCAGTCAATAAAGCAGAAACAGATGATTTTCTGGAACTATCTTGCTTTTTTGATAATCCAACAGATGTCAGCAATTTGATCTCTGGTTCCTCTGCCTTTTCTAAATCCAGCTTGAATATCTGGAAAATCTTTTGGATACCTTTAATCTTGGATATTTTCCAGCTTTAATCTTGGGAATCAGTGTGACTTTTCCTTTCAGAGAGATTTATTAGATATGCTTGTTCTTTTCCCACAGATCTTTTCCCCAGGATTAATTAGTAGAATCAGATAGTGAGTCACCTTTTTCATCAGATGAAATGTGGATAAGAAAGAAATTTGTTTTAACATTAATATTTGTACACAGAGTGTAGAGTCCTAGTCACCAAGCTTCTCACTTCTTTCCAACTCAACATGCAATAGACTCTTGTCGTAGCCACCCAGCTCCCAGGGACAGCCATGCCCGTGAGTTCTGGCCAAGCTAAATTGAGTAGAAGTTCCATTGGCTCTGAACAGGCCTGGCCTCTGAAAATGTCCCACAAGGCATCCTTTCCCCTTTCTAGCTGAGCGGAATAGACCCAGTGCCAGGGCCAGATTTGAAGCCACAGGTTGTTGATGACAAACCTATAACTCAAAGTTACCATGGCCCCTGAATCCTTATGTTGAAAGAAAATCAACAAGCAGAGTCACTTGATATTTGAAAGCATCTGTTCAAGTAAAGGTAAGATATTATGATGTTCATGCAACTGGTACTTTCTTGTTTATATGCTACAGTGAGTAACTTTAACTTACACAATTATGGATTAGAAAATAAACTAAAAATTCTTTCAAATTTTGAAATAGAAAAAATTTTTGAATATTTGAAAAGATAAAAAATACATTTGTTTATTTAAGAAACATTCAGCATGCTCTCTCAAACATTGTTTTATATTTCAAGATGTACATTTGTGCCCATATGCTAAGTCACTTCAGTCATGTCCAATTATGTGTGACCCTATGGACTGTTGCCCGCCAGGTTCCTCTGTCCATGGGATTCTCCAGGCAAGAATACTGGAATGGGTGCCCTCCTCCAGGGGATCTTCCTGACCTAGGAATCAAACCCGTATATCTTACAACTCCTGCATTGGCAGGTGGGTTCTTTTACCACTAGAGTCACCAAGATGTACATACACCAAATGTATATACATTAAATATAATCCCATAATTTTGCTTTCAGACATTTTATAGTCAGTATAAAAATACAGAAGTGGCCACCACTCCTGCTTTGGATAATTGAAGTTGATGTGTGTTGGATATGGGTGGAGAGGCAGGAAGTGTGGCTCATTTTTGTTTCTGGGAACACTCTTAGTTCTGGCTTTTGACAACAGTTTCAATACACAGAATTTTCTAAACCCACCTGGAGCCAAGGAACTTCTCAGCCCAATCTCTGAAGCCATAATCCATAATCTGTAGCAAGCAACCCAGAAAGCCCAGTCACAACCCCTACAGTATTAAACCTCAATAGTCAGAATTTAATCACTAACTGACAGCTTCCTTATTTTTAATCATCTTTCCTATTTAGAAGCAAAAGAGGGAAACCAAATATGTCCCTCAAACTCACATAGAGGAGACCCATCTTCTATCCAGTCCTCCCCCAGCTTTCTTGCATCACAATCTCTGATCACAATATGCTTCCTTTTTTCTACCAGAAAACTTTCCCATGCCTATGCTTGACTCTGGGAGATAGCAAAGGACAGAAAGGCCTGGTTTCCTGCAGTCCATGGGATCGCAAAGAGTTGGACCCAACTTAGTGACTGAACAACAGCAACCTCAATGCCCGAGTCTCTGCCGAAGAAAAGGGGTGGTAACTGAGTCCTTCACATGATGGAGGAAGAGTGCAATAAACAGTGCTCGTTCTCTTTAGGGTGATTTTTGTTTGCCTACAGATGTTAGAAGAGAGAACCAAATAAAAGTCAGAACAATAAGTGCTGCTTGTGTTAAATCTTTAAAAAAGAAAAAAAAAGATCCTTTATCTATCACAATTTTTAAGTTGAAATCTAATTCACACAATACTTATTCTGTAAAAAGTACAACTGAATGATCTATCATCTGTTTACGAAGCTGTGCAACTATCACCACTACCTAAATCAGAGCATTTCATCTCCTCACAAAGAAAGGCACTCTCCATTCAGCAGTCACTTCCGCCCCCACCTTCCCCCCACTTCTGACAATCTGTGTGCTTTTCGTCCCCAATGACTTGCCTGTTCTGCATGTTTAAAGTGCACGGGTTTGTACAACAGCGGCCATGTATGCTGGTTTCTTACACGTGGTGCTATGTCTTTGAGACTCATCTATGGCTTAGCACAGGATTCATTCCTCTGTTTGACTTGAGAATTTTCCTTTCTAGGCCATTATAATACACACACACACACACACCCAACCAAGTTCTTTTCTTTCTAGCTGTGACAAACTCACAGAATATAAAATTACCATTATGGCAGTGGTGCGTGCTCAGCCCACGTCACTAAGAACTGTCCTTGTGCAGGGACCCTCTTTGCCGCACTGGCCCTGAGCCACCAGCGAGTAGAGCGCACCAGCCCAGCCATGACACCCCGTCTCGGGGCCTCCGTACCACCCCCCGACCAGGACTCCACACAGGCCTCCCCACGGCGGCCTAAGGAGAGAACTCCATGTGGGGGGGCAGTGGTGGTGAAGGAGAGAGAGACCCAGGAGAAGGACAGGAGGGGCGGGTGGAAGAGCCTCCTGTGCTGATCTCCCAAGGCTCAGTGGCATGCTCGCCAGACCAGCCCTGCTTAACTACTGGGATCAGAAATGGTCAGACGGATGGGAGAAATGTGACTGTGGACGCCAGCAGCTTCAGCCAGACACCCCAACAGTCTACACTACAAACCTGCCAGGCCCAGCTTCAGTCCCTGAGCCAGTTGCAGAGCCCCAGAGCACCAGCCTAATGTAGGGGGGCTATGCCAGCCACACCCTCCAGAGCGCCACATTCCCAGCTCTCAGGAGAGTCCTCTGAGCTCTCAGGAGATTGTGTCCACTCAGGATGTATGACAAGTGGCATTAGGCTGGGACCAGTTGGAAGTGGCCACAGTGAGACCAAGTTTCTCTGTATCTTTTCTGCTCCTGAAGCGCCCACTTTCTCTTACTCGTTCAAGCCTTGCTTTGTCCAGGCATCCCCCCAAACACAGCCAGGCGGCAGGGAGGGGTTTCAGGGCACAGCAAGAGTTTCAGCATCTCATAGTGAGCAGGGCTGGCCACAACTCACCCTCGACTCTGGGAGAGCATCACTGTGGGTCAGAATCTGACCCTCTGAAGTCACAGACGCCTGCTCCTGGGTCACACAGGGGCCTTGGAGCTTAGGTTTGCCTTGTGCCCTCTTCAGCTGTCTCTAAAGGATGGACCATCTAGAGAGGAGACAAACTGACCCCTGGTAATCACAGTCAGATTGGTTACAGACAAAGGGGGTGTGGTGGGGCGGTGGGAACGGGGGTGGGACCTGTCTGCTTCCGTTGGTTTCCCACCCCCCACTCCCTTGACCTTCTCCTCCTCAATATCCTACCCCGTGTTGGGCTTTCTTGGCCCAGACACAGCAGAAGTGATCATTCAGTTACTCAATATTCAGTGGAATAATCATGTAAAAAGAAATAAAACTGAACATAAAGTCCATCCAGACAGGTAATGTTTTAGATGAGGTTAGTGTCAGAGAAGATCCTTGGGCTCTGGATAAAGGTGCCCCTGAAACTCTGGCCCTGGAAAGAGGGAGAAGAAGATGACACCTTTGGTGAATGTGACCTAAGCCTGGTTTGTGTTTAACCAACTCATTGATTTGATCATTTGTCATCATCACATTTTCGGAGCCCCATTCTGCATTGTCGATGTCCTCACAGGGCTCAAAATCTAGAGAGTTCATTAAAGTGTTGTTAGAGACTTGAGGGGCCCTGGGTGAGGCAGAAAATGATGTGGGCAGAGCAGGCGATAGAGAAAGGCACAGTGGACCAGGTGAGGTCTGAGCTGGGTCTCCAAGGGTGAGTGATCAGTTAGCTAGGGCCTGGCTCTGAGCAGGACTCAAATAGACAATGAATGACTAAATGAATGAAAGTGAACATCTTCCCGAGAGAGCAAGAGTGCCAGCTCTTCTGTAACTGAGTCCAAGCTTGTACTGCTCACCTCATGACAGGCCCATTAATTGAGAGATGAGCTGTTGGGGCAGGAACAGCAGCTTTATTCAGAAACCTGGCACTCTTGGCCCAAGGACCCATCTTACCTGAGTTAGAATCAGGCTTCTTTCATATTTATACTAAAAGGTGTGGGGGAGGGCGAGGAAAGTCAAATATTTCTTCATTCCAATCAGCCTCCAGAGGGGATGGGTTCATTTCTGCCTCCCTGCTGTGACTCACAGGAGAGTCTGCTCAGGAGGTTTCCTGTGAACTGAACAACGTTATTTTAGCTTGGTGCCCATTACCTGGGATGCAGGGTTCCCAGAGATGGAACTTTACGTATAAGCTTATAGGCAGCATTCCTTTAGCTGCTGCCTCATAGTAGGTAGACTATGAAGGGTCCTTGTCTATGGCGCATTCCGGCCAAAGCTCGGAACTGCAGGCACACGGGGGCAGTGGGGAGAGGCCCCGCGGGGTACCCACTCCACCCCTCACAGTCCTGCTGAGGAAGCAGCCTGTGTCTTGACTCCCCGGGGCACCTGTCGGCGCTCTTCTCTGGGACAGGGCTGTCAGAAGCCACAGTCAGCCATGTTCCTTCCTGATCAGGCCCGAGGACACCAGCTGCCTCACCTGAAAGGGGTCAGGCTCTCAGTCATGTTTGAAGCTTTGTGACCCCATGGACCCCACCAGGCTCCTCTGTCCATGGGATTCTCCAGGCAAGGATACTGTAGTGGGTTGTCATTTCCTTCTCCAGGGGATCCTCTCGACTCAGAAATCAAACCCATGTCTCCTACATTACAGGCTTATTCTTTACCATCTGAGCTACCACAGACATGCATAAGAAACCGCTACCTCCCAAAAGTGGGGTCAGAAGCCTGGGTGTATGGTTCAGGCTCTACGAGGCATTTCACATACTCCTAGTATCTCCTCTCATCTCCCTAAGAAACTCATGGTTCAGGACACCTCTAACCAATACTCTGCTTTTGGTGGGATCTAGTGCTCAAGAGGTTAATATTTTCAGCCCAGAGAGAAACAGCTTATGCTTTAGACATGAAAAGCCCTCCCATGTAGCCCCAATCCATCCAAATGTCTCCCGTTCCCCAGACCCCACAGCCAGCAGACAGTCCCCGAATGTGTTCAGCAGACAAGCTCCCACAGTGTCTGACGCTGAGGCTCCTCCTGCCCCGTGTCCCCTCGGCCGTGCACGATGAGCCACAGTCTTGGGAATGGAGGGGCGCCTCTGCGCGTCTTCTGGGGCTGCTGTTGGGCCTTCTTCCTCCTTTAACCAGAGCAGGGAGCTGGGCTCGTCCACGCCCGGGAGTGGGGGGGTAGGAGGGGACGAGCAGTCAGTCCCTCTGTCTCCCGCGGCCCTGGGGGAGGAGGCGCTGGGGGCAGAGGGCGGACGGGGGCTTGGCCTGCTCAGTGGTCAGGACTCAGGGCACATTCGGGGAGGCTGAACCTACTGGGGAATGTTGATGCTGACAAGCTCTTTCCATCTCTGTAGGAACTGGTCCAGCTCACCAAGCTCTCTCAAAACTAGTACCCAATATAAACAGCCTTCATCTGGCAACAGAGGGTGGGCTGAGTATTTCCCAGGGAACTCCTCTCTAACCTCTGGGAAACATTCTGAAAGGGTCTCTGATGATGCAACAGAGGTCCGGTTTGGTTAAGAATCAACAAGGACTCACTGTTTGGCACATGGATCCCCATGCTATGCAGCAGCCTTGATGGGAGGGGAGTTTGGGGGAGAAAGGACACATGGATGTGAACGGTTGAATTGTTCCCTTTGGAGTTCACTTGAGACTATCACAGCACTGTTTGCTAAAGGGCTATACCTCAGATAAAAACAAAAGTTAGAAAGACAACAACACGTGACCAAACACTCACGAGAAGAAGACACTGGATGATTTGGACATTGGCTTCAAAAGTACATTTTGGTAACACAGAAAACCACAGTGTTTTTAAATCCTAGTTTATGATTTAGAATCTATAATATTTAGATGACTGATCAGTTGTTTAATACAGGCACCGATAGAAACACAAGCTAAAGACTAACCGGTTTTAATATCATTTTCTGTTTTCATAAATTTTGCACTATAGACTAAAGCCAGGGCACATGATATCTGTTTATCTGTCTCCCTCCCTCCATCTCCCTCCAGTGAGTTCGCTCCAGCTCTCCTGCAACACACACCTTCATCTGTAAGAGAAGTGATAACACTCTATTGCACTCGTGTAAGTGAGAAGGTGACGCGCGGTGACGGAAGGAAGGAGACTGGCGGGAGATCCGGCCTGGCCTCAGCCTGGGGGCTTTACCCAGACACTCGCTCCCGAGTTCCCTGCTGACCCGTAACAGGGGCCTGGAAAAGCCTGTGAGGACCCCTGGCGAAGAACCTTCATGCACGCGTCACCATTTACATCGTGAGCACGGAGTTCCATAAGATCTTCAGATTGCTGATTTTTTCTGAATTCTTTAGTCTTCATTAGTCTTCTCACCAGGGGTGTTGTTAACCAAATCAGCCTATATATTATTAATATTAGCATATATTGTTGGTTTATATATATTATTATAATAAAATAATAATAGTACATCACATTTAATATTTACTTGCATTATATATACATATGTTTATATAACATTATATTAAAATAAGTTGAATTAATAAATATAAATAAACTAGCACAACAATATGAGAATATATTACTCCTCAGAGGCAGGCCTTTGCCTTTGGTATGGTCAGCTCTTCCTACTGACCATATTTTCTTTGCCAGAAAACAATGGAGACTGAGGCCAGAGTAAAAGTGAGGGGAAGGCAGGCAGAGCAGACGCATCCTGAAATTACAGGGAGACACAGCTGAATCACTCAGTTTACAGGAGTGTGCTCCCGAGACCAACCTGCACTGCAGGCTCAGTGAGGGCAGCGGATGCGGCCCCTCACCTGGCCCCTCGGCCCCTCCTGGGGAGGCTGAGCAGGAGGAAGCCTCCTCCAGGGGTCTCCCCTCCGGCTCCTCCCCGGGCCCTCTCATCCTCCCCAATCTGTGCTGCCACCTTTGTCCTTTGCTGCCAGCAGGCCCGTTCACTGCTCTCCTACCGGCTCTCTTCCCTTCCCTTCCTGATTCTCTGGGCTGCTACCGGCCAGGCTGGAGACGCAGGCATCACAAGACCTCCCTCCATCCAGTGAGCTGTCCTTGCCCCGCCCTCCTCCTTGAGAGTTGGGTTAATGGGGTGCCTGGGGTTCATTACTGAGGCTTCCCTTGCTCTCAGATTCCTCCCTTGCAGATGCTGAGATGTGCAGGGCAACTAAAGACATTTCTGCATTCCCTGAATGTGGATGCTAGATGAACCTGGTTTGCTTAGAGCAGATTCATATTGTTCGAAACAAAGATTTTTATATTCCCCCAAACAGGAAATGGTGATACCTCAAAGTCATACTGTCACACGACAAAAGCAAGTTGTAAAACAACACACTTTATTTGTCTAACTGAACTAAAAAGTGATACTATATTAACTGTGTATAGATGAAAATGTTTTTTTAAAAAGCTGGAGGAATATATGCAAATTAACCACAGGTACCTTGATAGGGAAGAAAGAGAAATTTTACTTTTACTCTAAATTATCCAGTTTTTTTTGTGTGTACTTTTAATTCAGGATAAACTTGAACAAGAGTGTATGTTCTTTGTATTAAATAAACACTTTACATATGATTGTACAGAACTAGCTTATCATAAAAACTGAACCAATGTATTTCAGAGTCAAACAAATGATAAGCTATGTGGAAGAGACTGAATATTTGCTGAAGGGTTAAAGACCCAATGAGCACACGAGCAGCCCAATCAATGAAAGGCGGGCTGCACACTGCTGTCTCCTCCCGTCACTAGAACATCCCTTGAACACTTGCTGGGTTTAAGTCAGCCTGGAAATCAGTTACCTGTCCAAGGCAAGTCAGAATTTATGCCAAGCCCATAGTAAAGACATGTTTTAACTAATTTGGCTGCCAATATCTCTGAGGGGAAGAGTATGTATACTTTATTCTCAAAACTTATTTTGGCCTGTCCTATAATGGATTATCTCATTAAAAACAAAACACTCAAACCAACATTGAAAACCACCGTTTTGGTGTACCTTAAAGCTTTTGCCATTTTAGAGCCTTCTCTTTTTCTGTCATCTCATAAACACATGCAAAATAAATACAGTGTAGTCCCCAACAGGAGCTGCTACTCAAGGAGCTCTGGGCCTCAGTCCTTACTAGGAGTTAAAGTGGCAAAGAGCATTTTTGTTCAAGAATTCTGAAGGCATTTTGGTGTTGGATAATCTGGACCTGTGGAAATCATATGATAGCCTGATACTGTTTCTAACAAATGGCACAATTCAATGATCTTCAATATCTTACTTTCTGTAAGCAAATATTGAGAATGCTCAGGAGAGAGCATAAATATAATGACATAACTCGCTCTAAATAGCATATAAGTAGAAAGTGTTCGATACGAATCTACCTTACCTTAAAATCCTAGTTCCTGTGGCTATCAGTTCATAAGGCTCAGACTACATTCTTTGGGCATTTCTACAGAGCGGACAGTAGGTAGCACTTTCAGCCTGTTTAAAAAACAGTTCACCGGCTTTGACGTCTTTGCTTGCCTTTTAACTGTTTTACCACCATTGCACAGAAAACAAAGTAATTTAGTACATAAGTGTATGAAGTCCAGATCAATGTCTTGGGAGTAATTTCAGAACACAAAGCCGTTTAACTGAATCTGTAGGAAGCATTTACAAATGACCACAGAAAAGACTTTACCTTTCTGTAGATCCAAACTGCAGAAAGAAAGTGAAAGTTACTCAGTCCTGTCCGACTCTTTGTGATCCTTGGACTGTAATCCCGTCAGGCTCCTCTGCCCATGGAATTCTCCAGGCAAGAATGCTGGAGTGAGTTGCCATTCCCTTCTCTAGGTGTCGGGAGCCACTGGAGTGTGTCCAAACTGTGACAAAATCATGGGATGAAGAACCTGCAAGGCAGATTTTTCTCACACGGGGCTGCCCAGGGGGTCCAATATGTCCCCTCAGGAGCTGCTAGGATGAGAAAGGAATCTGCAAGGCAGCTCTTCCCCTCGAGATTGTCCCGGGGGCCCAGTATGTCCCTTTCTTCCTTCTGTCTTACTGTTGTTGGGCTTTCTATTAATTTTTAGAAATATAATATATAGTAATATGGCCTCCCTGGAAAAGTCCAAGCCTTTTTTGGAAATGCTCATGATTGCTCTGGCTCACGACACAACCATAAACATCAAGTCAGCAAATAAAATGTCACCGGTATAGTTTGGCTGCTTGGCAAAAGATTATAATGTTCTAGAATAGAAAAGAGTAGAGGCATTTAGATTTAGAAGTAGATATACTGCTTCAGTTTACTTGCTCCTTGGTGTAGAGTGTTTTCATTATTGCTATTTCCTTGCTGCTATTTGTTCATTGTTTCCTTTTTTAAACAACATGAGATTATGAGTATTTTTGCAGAGTTAGTAATTGGGGTACATAGGATTTCAATAGAAGATATATATTAACTAGCTTCACTGCCACTATCTCACTATTAATAGAGGTGTTTTGCTGCTTTAGAGGTGTTTTTGCTATTTGATAGTTAATCATTGTAAATTGAGATTTTGTGGTTTTGGGTAAAGAAAAATATCAGGTTTTTCTCAAGGTACTATTCTCAGAAATGTCAAATATGTTATTGTGACACTTCCCATGTATTGTTTTATTGTCCAAAGAATTTACACTGTGCCTGAGATTTGTAGGACATTGTTCTTGTTAGAGTGAAAATGTTAGGCCATTGAGGCAAGAAGACTATGTATAGGACATTTAAAAATGAACCCTGTAAATTGGAACCATTCTAGATGAATGCATAGGGGAAAACATGGGAAAGATAAATATTGACAGATGCACGAAACGATATCGGATGTAATATGTGGTGACTTAAGGGGGAGGTAATGTTCATTCTATACAAACTGAGCTATCTAAAATAAAAATGGTTTTGGTGTTTGTGTCACAAGTGCTCTCTGCTACTTTAATTTCTGGTAATGACAGAATCTCAGGTCGACCTAGGCCCTGTCCTAAACTAGTTTGTGTCCTGTAACCCTGGTCAGACACATAGACTTTACAAAGTTTGGTTTTCCTTGTTTGGAAACTATTTGACCCAGCTGCTCTCAAGTGAAAAGCAAACTACTAGACGTTAAAATGTTCCAGTAGAGTACAATCAAATGCTGCTGATTCTAGGTACTTCATAGGACGTTTTTAAGCCTTGTCAGCCACCAGATTCTCTTGATTCTGAAAGCTGGGTTTACTAGGGACTGGTAGCAATGGAAGTGTGATGAAATCACTGCAGCAGTGTTCTGCTCCAATGCACAGGATCTGGACAGACTAGGAACAATGATAAAATATTCTGAAGGGGTGAATCCAGGGCATTTAATCTTATCTGAACAAAAGCTTGTGCACCGACGCATTTTATGCCTCAATTCAGGGCGGCCACAGGCTCCCTGGGCTCTCCAAATCCCTCACGTTACGAGCTCCTGGCCTGGGAGTGAAAGAAAACAAAGGCAGCCCTTCCATCTTCCCATTCCGGCCTCTGGTCCCATCACAGCCTCAGCCCTGAGAGGAACGGTGGAAGCTCACACGCTGTCCCATCCTCACGGCTGCCAGACGAGTTACAGGCGCAGCCCTGTCCAACAGCCTGCGCTTCCTGACTGCTGGCAGGCATTGTGAGAAGGCCCCAAGGAGATCTAGGAAAAGCAAAGGGGAGTCCAACTCAGCAGAGCGGCCCGGAAGCACGAAGGAGCTAAGGAGACAGGAAGCACGAGTCAGGTCAAGGAACGACCCACTTCCGGCTGTGCTGATAACGGACGTGGCTGAAGCGTCCTGCTCCCTGCGCTCGCGTCTCTGCGTCTGCAGGCACTTCCGGCTTGCCTCACCTTGAGAGGAGACTGCTTGTCAGAAGGCAGATCTTTTCTGTCATTCATAAACTGTCTTTTCCTTGCTGTCAGCCCTGTAATCTGGCACTATATGCTCCTTGTTCTATTTTCTGCTAACATTTCTGTAAAAGGAGATCTAACTGTCAAGAGTTCAAAATTCCAGTGGTCTGTGAAGTCCCACCACCAATCCACTCTCCAGAGTTGTGTTTGAATCAGGTAAAAATGCTCATTACAGACTTAGGATTGAACACATTAATGTGAGAACATGAATGAATTTAGAACTTTTAGAAAGTCTAATAATAAAAGTATTTATCTTTAAAACCCAATGAGAAAATTTTACTCTTGCTTATCTTGTCTGAGGAATGAACATAGACAGATACCGAAAAAAAGCTACAAAACTTGAGGCTTTGAAGAATGGAATTAAAAGAGAATGGGTCTCATGAAGAGTAACTCCTTTGGGATGGCAAAGCTGAGAGGAGAAACAAATTGATTCAAGAAAAGAGCTTATTATTAGAGCTGAGGTCATCTGCCATTTAGTCAAATTTACTTTTCTGCATGCCAGATCACCTTATACAGACTTGTACAGACACACAATACAACCACCATCTCCACTGATACACAGAGGGGTGCCCTGGCCATGGCTTGAGAACACCTTGTGGGGCACTCAAGATGCGCAGGACTCCATCCCGTGTGTCCTGGGGGAGTGATTCCCATGAGGTCCAACCACTGATCCTAGTTTTACTCTGTTTTCAAACAGCCCTTTAAATCCCCGAGAACAGCGCTCCTCTCTCTCATCACATAAAATGTCCCCCCATGTGTCACTGTTCCTCATCAACATGGCTGCTGGTTTTATAATCACTCTTAAGATATGTTCACCTGATTCTAATAGTTTTTATTGTGCTGAAGTCAGTCAAGTGTTTTATATCTTCCTATCATATTAATACGTCAGATTCAGAGAAATAATTCAAGTATGAAGTCAAATCATTATCCTATCCATATGAAGTATTTAAGTATAGTCTCTGGGAGATGGTGAAGGACAGGAAGCCTGGTGTGCTGCAGTCCATGGGGTCAGGAAGATTTGGACATGACTGAGTGACTCAGCAATGATAAAATATTATCTCAGTTCATAATGAATGTACAGTGCATAGGGGAAAGTGGGAGAAAAGTATTTTAAAAATTTGATCGAGCTTAGCTAATAAAATTAGCAGTGGTAAATGTTGTTTGAGGGAAGAACATAATGAATTATGAATTAGGAAATTTTCCTCTTATGTGAAAGGAAAAAGTCAAAAGTCACAGAACATTCTCATGAGTAGACATATTTATTTATCTATAAACTGTTCATTTTCTGTCAATCTACTTCCATTTTAAGAGTTTGTGGGGTTTCCATGATGGCTCGTGGTAAAGAATGCTGCCAATGCAGGAGACATGAGTTCAATTCCTTGTCTAGAAGGATCCCGCGTGCGTCAGAGGAACTAAGCCCTTGCACCACAACCATTGAGCCTGTGCTCTAGAGCCTGGGGTCCACAGCTGCTGAGCTCACGCTCTGCCACTACTGCAGCCCATGACAGGAGAAGCCGTTGCGAGGAGAAGGCCGTGCACCGCACCCAGAGAGTGCGCCCCGCTCACCGCAACCAGAGCAAAGACCGTGCAGCAGCAAGGACCCAGCACAGCCCCACCCAAGGAAAGAGCCTGTGCAAGAACAGCCGAAGCCCACTCCGTGTTGTCCCTCCCCACCCCGTGGCCTGAGCAGTGGGCGCTGCAGGCCAGCCCTCGGGGGCACTAAGGAGTGGGCAGCGAGCCTGCCTGCCCGCCTGTGGACTAGGCCACCACCTCAGATGGAGCCGCGCTGCACCCAGGTGCTGACGTCACCCATTCACGTGACGTCCTCGTTGGTCAGAGCCTGCTCACTGCCACCTGCCTTTCCCTTTTAATCTCTTCAGAGTGTGCAGACGTGGCGATCAGGCACGACCTCCCGAGTGTTCACAGGAAACTGTGCCGCGCTCGGGCAGAACTGGCCGGGTGAGCACCCGCCATCAGACCCACCGACTGAGCTCCCTTTGTGCCGGGATTGGGTCGTCTCCAGAATGCAGGGGAGAGTCTGTGTCACACAGACCGATGGGGAGAAGTTCACAGGAGTCTTGGCTCCTGGACGCTGCCTGGGGATGGCTAGTGGAGGCTCCAGGAGTGAAGCGGCCGACCACAGGAGCGGCGGCAGCAAACCGCCGCACACCCCGCTGGCGAGGGTTCCTGGAGGACGCAATGGTGATAGAGCTGGGTTTTCAATGGCAACAATGGCATGAGCTGTGGACAGAAGTTTCTCCCAGGTTCTCTTCGGATTCCTAATGTAGACGACCTCACTTTTCCTTCTGCAGATGTACTGTTCCACTGGGAAGTAAAGGTTGGTGCGACCTAAGTGGGAACGGGATGATGTCCCCCCTCATTTGCCGGACATCAAGGACCCAGAATAGTGTAAAAGATTCACTTTAACTTATGACAAGAATCCTGACAGTGCCATATGGACCACTGTCTGGGTAGTGTGGAAAAAGCCTGAGAAGATGTTTTAGAGAAGCCAGATATTCTTTCTGATAAAACAGACTTGACTTTCATTCAGTTGTTAGAAATAACACGATGAGCTTTCCTCTTTAGAGGTTTAACATTTTTTATAATGTTTCGACATTTACGAAAAATTTATAATACATGTACAAGGTTTAAGTACCTAAAAATATAAAATATTTCATATTATGTTTTCCCTCCTACCAGTTCCCTTCTTGTGAAAGCTCTGCTGCTTTCACGGTCAGTCATGGTGTTTCATTTCCCAGGAATCTTTCCAGAGTTTTGAATTTTTTAAAAATTATTTATTTGGCTGTGCCAGGTCTTAGTTGTGGCCTGTGGGACCTTTTCCATGGGAACTCTTAGCTGTGGCATGTGGGGCCTAGTTTCCTGACAAGGGATTGAACTCAGGCCCCTACAATTACAGTGCAGAGTCTTAGCCACTGGACCAGGAGAGATGTCCCAGAATGTCATTTATGCAGACACAAGCGACTATGAATATCTGTTTCTTCTTCATTCTACATGGTGTTGCTAGTGGTAAAGTTCCCACCTGCCAATGCAGGAGACAGAAGAGACTTCGGTTCAATCCCTGGGTCTGGAAGATCCTCTGGTGAAAGAAATGGCAATCCACTCTAGTATTCTTGCCTGGATAATCCCCATGGGGTAGAGGAGCCTGGTGGCCTACAGTCCACAGAGTCACAAAGTGTCAGACATGACTGACTGACTTAGCTCATAACCACATTTAAAACCATAAATAGTAGTATACTGTGCACAATGTTTTATTATATCTTGCTTATGGTCAGCTGACAATATCTTGGGGAAAACTCTCTCTTGGGACACTATTTTCTGCAAATCAGTCCACTGAATGGATGAGGTACTATAACACACTTTACTGGTACACATTGGAATAAACACTAATATTCAATTAGATCTTGGCATTACAAAAAACAATGTAATGTATAACCTTAGCCTATATTATTCCACTGCAGGAAAATGTATAAATTTGTAATGCATTGAATAATGTTCAACGTTCATGTGGGACTGAGAATCCTCACCAGGCAGAGTGAAGAAACCTTTTTGAATATGTGGGGCAGTCAACCAAGGCACAAAAAATGCATGTATTCGAGCTGAAACTGAAAAAAATAAGAAAGGAAGAGAGAGAGTTATGAAACTAATCACAAGCCTTAAAATAGAGGGCACATATACTTGTACTAACAATTACAAGTACAAGTACTAACTTAACAATAATCCTGAAAAGTGTTTGTTATGCAAGTAACCATTGCCTACCAGGAAAAAAATAAACATCTTCAGAAAACATAAAAATAAAACAAACAAAAGCATTTATATCACCCAGGAAACTTTAAGACATTTAAGGGTCCTGTGTCAGACAGCAGGTCTGATGTATATTTCATACTACTTCATACCCACCCATAAAAAATGAATGTAAACCCCTTTATACACACTTCAAATGTTTTAGAATATTCAAGAAATTTACTGCTTTTTGGAAAAATATGAATTGTCAAGACCATTATTTAAAGCAATTAAAATAAAAGAAAAATGAGCAAGGAAGGCTATAAAATAAAAATTTTTGAGAATTACTTCTGAAAATCATGTAAAAGCTATGCAAGCAAAGAACAAGTGGCTACAAAAGTACCACATAGTTTTAGAGAATCAAGAATAGAAGAACAGAAGACATCTGTATTTTGGGAATATATTTTAATCCTGCTGTCAGAACTTGACATAAGTGACAAAAAACAAAAGCACACACCAATTTTACCAACAATTCTTGGCCTCAAAGTCCTTTCTATTAAATGCTAATAAATGATATATGAACATTTGCAGAGAAATTCTCCATCTCTAAAAAATTTAGGTGTACTCACAATTTTTGTTCTTTTAAAATAAGTCAAGTTGTGTATCCTAAGAAGTGCTTGCTCCAAAAGACATGGAATATACCTAAAATGGAAAACTACTCAGCCATAAAAGTGAATGAAATAATGCCGTTCACAGCAACATGGATGAATATGGTGATTTCATATTAAGCGAAGTAAGTCAGATAGATAGAAAAAGACAAACATCGTGTGATATCACATATGTGGAATATTGACAAGATACAAATGAACTTATTTACAAGACAGAAGTAGGGTCACAGACATAGAAAACAAGCTTATGGTTACCAAAGAGGAACACGGGGAATGTGGGGAGAGGTAAATTAGGAGTTTGGGATCAATATGCACACACTACTGTATATAAACTAGGTGGACAACAAAGACCTACTGTATAGTGCAGGGAGCTATACTCAATATCTTGCAATGATCTATAATGGGAAAGAATCTGAAAGAATATATAGTCTCTCAAAGAGACATGTCCAACTCTTTGGGACCCCAGGGTCTGTAGCCTGCCAGGCTTCTCTCAAAGGAGGGGTCACAAGAGCTGGACACAGCAGAGGGACTAATATTACACCCCTACTACTATGCTCGTTCTTAGCCAACTGGAGAAAGACACGAACGCCTTATCAGTGCCGCATTAAGTTTTGCTCTAAGATGCCTGCCCTATAGGGAACAGTTTGAACATATTCTGAATTTGAGTTGTGCTTGCAAGTAACTTTGTGAGGACAAACAGCTGGCGGATGGAGGCACGGCACCCAGAGGATCCTAACCAGGCAGGAAAACAGACACACTTAACACACAATAAAATAGCAAACTGACCGAGGGCATTGCAGCCAGTCATACTCCTTCGTTCTCCACTTGTCCACACGTAATTGTATACAGACTGCTGTAATTCTTGGCTACTATAAAATAGAGTGTATTAATAGGAAATTTGAGACATAAAAGGGCAAAAAGATCAGGAGACAACTGTCATTGAAAAGAGGGTTAATGGCTTACAGCTCCCAAGTAGACGGACAGGCCACGCCACTGGGTCCCATGGGAAAGGACCGGAGTTGTCCAGAGAGGGAGGAAGGGGGGTTCAGTACATGGACAGTTACTGTGACTCCTCAGGAGGCAACAGTGCGTGGGGTGTTCAGGTTCAGAACTGACTAGTGAATGTGGTGCTAGCGGCTATCATAGCTGCCCAGCTCTGGTGAAAAGGGAAGGGGAAAAGAGGCCCGGAGCCCAGCTAAAATGTCACCTATTCAGAGACAGGCCGGTAGTCCTGGAAGGCAAGCATAATATCCAGGATGGGAGAGCAAACAAACATACATGTCACACACCAAGAAGGAAACCAACAGTCATCCTCCTCCAGGAGGGAAATCTGCTTATTCGTTAAGTTATAGTGCGTTTTGAGCCCCTAAATTGGAAAGATGCCTCTAGAAGTCAACTTGTGTAATTAAAGTAGAAAAAGAAAATGAAAATGAGCAAAAATAAAAATAATGAAATGAAGAGAAAATGCAAAAAAAAATTAAAAATGAACGAAAACGCAAAAAGAAAAAAAAAAAAAGAAGAAGAAGAAAGAAAGAAAAAGACAACTAAGATGGAAAAGGAGCTGAAGAAATGAATCCAAAGTTGCAGCGAGACTATGGCTTTCTGGAGAAGCTCGGTTTGGACCATGAACAAAAGCCCTGAAGGGAGAAAAGCATCTGTGCCACACTCGTGGCATCATTTGTTTCTAGGACCCTGAACGCTAGAAGTGTGGCTAGTGGTAAAGCATAGAAACTGAAGTGGACCTCAGTGGAGGGCAAAGTTGAGGCAAGAGTTTATTGCTGTCCGGGGAGGGGTTGACCTCAGGCAGGGGACTGGGGTGGGGAGATCCCTCTGGGATAGAGGGTAGGTGGACAGACATGTTTCCACAAGTGTGTTAGAATCTGAAGGGTGAGCCCACGGAATTCCTCCCCAGCCCACATGTGTGTGCTGAACTTGGAAGTGACTCTCTAGTGGGCAAGGCTGGAAGGCCAAAGACACTCCGAATCATTTCATCCTGAGCCCTTGGTCCAGGGCCAGATCAGAAGTGCGTGCGGGGCTTCGTCATGGGGAATTCCCCGAGCAAAGTGTGGGTGGTGGGATGTCGGGAGTGGGAGTGAGCACGCCCTCGGATGCCTCAGCCAATGAGGAGCTTGTGCGTGCGGGGGTGGGGCTGTGGGAAAGCCATCAAAGGCCCGAGGGGGCGGGGCCCAGGCCCTTTGTTGGAGAAGCACCATCTGAGGGAAGGAGGCTTCCAGGAGCAGCTGCAGGAAGGAGATGGAAAGACTCGTGGGCCTTGTGTGCAGAGACCCGGGGCTGCTTCTGCGCACGGGGGTGGGGCGTGTCGGTCTCCCTTCAACGTCTTACCCAGAGGGCAAGGTTGTCGGCCCAGCGCAGATGGTGTGGATGCCCTAGGGTAACCCTCTGTCCCGGAGGGGCCGTACCGGAGTTTGGGCGGCCCCAGCGGCGTGACTTGGTCCTGGGTCGGCAGGGGTGTTGCCTGGCCACCAAGTCGCCCAGAGTTGGAGGGGGCTGTGGGGGGGTCGGGGCTGGGCTTCAGAATCTGGGAATACCTGCTACGTGAATGCAGTGCTGCAGTGTCTGAGCCACATGCTGCCCTTGGCCAGCTGACTGGTATCCCAGCAGCACGCCATCCTCTGTCCGACCCACAGTTCCTGTACGCTCCATGCCATGGGAGCTCACATGACCCAAGCCATCCTTCACCCGGGAGAGGTGATCCAGCCCCACAAGGACCTGCTGACGGGCTTCCACAGACACCAGCAGGAAGATGCCCACGAGTTTCTGATGTTCAGTCTGAATGCCATGCAGCAAGGCTGCTTGAGTGCATCCCAGCCGTCGGGCCATCCCTCCGAGGACACCACCCTCATCCGTCAGATATTTGGTGGGACTTGCCACCAAACACCACTGCCTCGGTGTTTCAGACACGTGCGACCCTTATCTGGACATTAGCGTGGATATCACAGTGGCTCAGAGTGTGGAGCAAGCTCTGAGAGAGCTGGTGAAGCCCGAGAAGCTAGACTCTGAAAATGCCTAGGACTGTGGTGTTTGTCTCCGGAAGGTGCCTGCCACCAAGAGGTTGACTTTGCACAGCACGTCCCAGGTCCTGGTGCTGGTGCTGAAGCGGTTCACACAGGTGAGCGGGGCCAAGAGGGCTCACGAAGTGTGCTATCCCCAGAACCTGGACATGCAGCCCTACAGGTCTGAGCAGAAGGCAGGGCCACTGGGCTACGTGCTCTATGCTGTGCTGGTGCACTCCGGGTGGAGTTGCGAGCAAGGACACTACTTTGCTTATGTGTGAGTGGGCAACGGCCAGTGGTATAAGATGGACAATGCCAAGGTGAGCTCCTGTGACGAGAGTGCTGCCCTGAGCCAGAGCGCCTACGTCCTCTTCTACTCCCGGGAGGGTGCGTGGCAAGGTGGTGCTGGGGGAGGGGCAGCGGTTCCCCTCTCACGCAGTCGTGATTTACCAGTCCAAACACGGAGGAGGGAGAAACTGCAAGCTGCCTGGACAGGAGCATGATCGGATCGACCGTCCCAGCACGGACAGCCCGCCTCCGGGCCCGACGAGCAGTGGTAACGGCCCTTGTGCCAGCGGGAGGGCCCGAGCGACCAAGAGGAAGAACAAGAAGCCGCGGCCATCTCTGGGGCTGTGGAGGTAGGTAGGCTCGGAGACACATGCATGCAGAAGCCAGCGCACACTCTGCGTGCGGCACGCCCTGTGTGACCCACCAAGAGTTCCGGCGAGGAGTGAGTTCCTCTCGGTGGTGTGGCTGGTGCGACCTCCTGGAAAGAGGCGGGGCCTGCAGTGTGCCCGGGGCCACGCTGTTCACCTGAATCCTGCTGAGCTGCCTAGCTCTCGAGGGCTGCCTCTGCTGGGAAGTGACTGAAGAGGATGGTGTGCGTGACGGGGTCTGAGCACGGTCCGAGGTCCTCGCGCTTCTGCGCGGGTGGGAGAGTCCTCTCTGGATGGGACGTTGGGTGTGGGTTTGCCTTTCTTTCCCCGTCTGCATTCTCTGGCCGCACCGCTGGCCTCTGGTGAGTGACGCGGTAGGGAGATGCCTCACAGTCTGCCCACAGCCAGCCGAGCAAGGAGATGATCTCCTGAGCCCTTCGGGGGCCGGGAGGAGCGGGTGCGGGTCTGTGAATCGTGTCCTTCTGGCCGGTCAGCCTCTGCAAAATGCCCCAACCATCGAGCAGGGTCCGGGGAGGAGATGGGCGACAAGGCTCTATGGGTGGAATGTCCTTAGGAGGCGTAGTGCTACTTCGGAAAGAGACCTTCGGCAGGAAAGACGAGGGGATCTGTTCGTCACCGGCGGGAGGCTCGTGGGCAGAGTTGCCTGGGACTCCATTTCCGGTGCAAGGAGTCTGCTGCAGAACCTCCAAGTGCCAAACGGGAGAAGCGACACACCGTGCCCTGAGCACCACCACCAGCACCACCGGCACCAACACGACGGCGAGGGGAGAAAGGCAACCCGTCGACTCCGAAAGAAACTTCTCCACCAGCGTGGCACAGGTGCCTAAGTGGGGATGGCTCATGCAACCGTCCATTTCTGAAAGCAAAGGTCCTCCCCGCACTGAGGAAAGACCCAAGCCTGCCCTAGATGGTGAGAGCAAGACAACTGGGCATGCGACTTAGCCCATCCTATCTGTCCGTCAGTTGTCTGGTCCCGTTTGACCCCAGACAAACGCCGCTGGACGCGATGAGACGTGGCCGGCCTCTGAAGTGTCTGGGGCGGTGGGGAAACTGTCCTCTCCTAGCTGCTTTCCCGCCTGCCTCGTGATCCCGCGACATGGTGGAGGGGCGCGCGAGGACCCTTATCGATCCCCTCTTGTGGTTTCTTTCTTTCTCTTGGTTGCCGGCTTCAAACCCAAAGCCCTGCATCAAACGGTGGATCTGGAATTTGTGATTTAGCATCTCAGACCTAGAGGGCCAACTGTGCCTCCTGACCAGGCTCGGCGGCTTGGCAAGGAACAGAGAACTTTCCGCTGGCGTTCTCCCCCGCACGGTTACCTACAGTGCACCGTGCCCTCCACCCGTAGAGAGGACAAAGAATGATGAGCAGTATCTTCCCCCAAGAACACGAACAAGCGTGCCGTGGTCGAGGAAGTCGAGCCACCTACAGGCCACCCTCATTATCACCACCAATCTTCCTCCGCCCCAAGGCCTCAAATGGACTTACTGCTTGCCCCATCCACACCCTCTGGAGAAGAAGGAGAAGGAGAAGGAGAAGGAGGTGCAAAAGGAGAAGAATGGTGATTGGAATGGTGTGGTAGAGGGAATGGGAAGGTCGCCTGGTGCTGAGGCAAATGCGTGCAAAAGAGAGACAAACGCTGGCTGATCTGGCTTCTCTGTGCCATGGGAAGGAGGCAAAAGGACAGCAAGGTTGTGAGCACGTGGGTCATAAAGCACAAAGCGATAGGGTCCTGGGATGGGATGGGTCAGCGGGAGGTGGCAGGGGTGCAAGAGGCTAAGGAAGAAAGCGGGGTCACGGCCGTCTTTTCCTAGTTAGGATCAACGCAGTCAACACGTCAGCTATGGGAAACCCGTGGACTGTGGAAGGCCCGTAGTGCTGGAAGGCAAGCATAATGTACAGGATGGGAGAGCAGACAGACATACATGTCACACACCAAGAAGGAAACCAGCAGTCATCCTCCTCCAGGAGGGAAATCTCTTTATACCTTAAGGTATAGTGCATTTTGAGCCCCTAAATTGGAAAGATGACTCTACAAGTCAACTTGTGTAATTAAAGTAGAAAAAGAGAATGAAAAGAAGGAGAAAATAATAATAAATTGGGCAGAAAAAAAAAGAACTAATAAATGAAGGAAAAAGAAAAAAAAAAGAAGAGGTAAAAGAAAGAAAAGGACAACTAAGATAGAAAAGGAGCTGAAGAAATGAATCCAAAGTTGCAGCGAGACTACGGCTTTCTGAAGGAGCTTGCTTTGGACCATGACCAACGGCCCTGAAGGGAGAAAAGCATATGTGCCACACTCGCGGCATCTTTTGGTGCTAGGACCCTGAACGCTAGAAGTGTGACTAGAGAGAAAGCATAGGAACTGGAATGGACCTCAGTGGAGGACAAAGTTGAGGCAAGGGTTTATTGTTGTCCGGGGAGGGGTTGTCCTCAGGCAGGGGTCTGGGGTGGGGAGACCTCTCAAGGGGAGAGGGTAGGTGGGCAGACATATGTTTCCACAAGTGTGTTAGGATCTGAAGGGTGAGCTCACGGAATTCCTCCCCAGCCCGCTTGTGTGTGCTGAACTTGGAAGCCCTGCAGTGACTCTCTAGCGGGCAAGGCTGGAAGGCCAAAGGCCCCCGAATCATTTGCATCCTGAGCCCTTTGGTCCAGGGACAGATCGGAAGTGCGTGCGGGGCTTCGTCATGGGGAATTCCCCGAGCAAAGTGTGGGCGGTGGGATGTCGGGAGTGGGAGTGAGCACGCCCTCGGACGCCTCAGCCAGTGAGGAGGTTGCGCTTGCGGAGGTGGGGCTGTGGGAAAGCCATCCAAGGCCCGAGGGGGTGGGGCCCAGGCCCTTTCTCGGAGAAGCACCGTGTGAGGGGAGGAGGCGTCATCGTGCAGCTGCAGGTCGGAGATGGAAAGACTCGTGGGCCTTGTTTGCAGAGACCCGGTGGCTGCTTCTGCGCACGGGGGTGATGCGTGTCCATCTCCCTTCAACGTCTTACCCGGAGGGCAAGGATTTCGGCCCAGCACCGCTGGTGCGGATGCCCTTCGGGGACCCTCTGTCCCTGAGGGGCCGCCGCCGGCGGTTGGGCGGCCCCAGCGGGGTGACTTGGCTCCTGGGTCAGCAGGGCTGGCGCCTGGCCATCAAGTCACCCTGAGTTGGAGGGACCGTGGGGGGTCGGGGCTGGGCTGCAGAATCCGGGGAACACCTGCTAAGTCAATGCAGCGCTGCAGTGTCTGAGCCACACGCCGCCCCTGGCCAGCTGGGTGGTGTCCGAGCAGCAGGCCACCCTCTGCCCGGCCTGCGCCTCCTGCACGCTCTGTGCCGTGCGAGCTCACGTGACCCAAGCCCTCCTTCACCGGGGAGAGGTGATCCAGCCCTGCAACGACCTGCTGGCGGGCTTCCACAGACACCAGCAGGAAGTCGCCCACGAGTTCCTGATGTTCACTCTGAATGCCATGCAGCAAGGCTGCTTGAGTGCATCTCAGCCGTCGGGCCATCCCTCCGAGGACACCAGCCTCATCTGTCAGATCTTCGGCAGGACTTGGAGGTCTCAGATCCAGTGTCCCCACTGCCTCGGTGTTTCGGACACGTTCGACCCTTATCTGGACATCAGCCTGGATATCACGGAGGCTCAGAGTGTGGAGCAAGCTCTGAGAGAGCTGGTGAAGCCCGAGAAGCTGGACGCTGAAAACGCCTATGACTGTGGCGCTTGTCTCCGGAAGGTGCCTGCCACCAAGAGGTTGACTTTGCACAGCACGTCCCAGGTCCTGGTACTGGTGCTGAAGCGGTTCACACAGGTGAGCGGGGCCAAAAGGGTCAGGAAGTGCGCTATCCCCAGTGCCTCGACCTGCAGCCCTACACGTCTGAGCGGAAGGCAGGGCCACTGCGCTTCATGCTCTATGCCGTCCTGGTGCACTCCGGGTGGAGTTGTGAGCGAGGACACTACTTTTCTTACTTGCGAAGGGCAACGGCCACTGGTATAAGATGGACGATGCCAAGGTGAGCGCCTGTGACGAGAGTGCTGTCCTGAGCCAGAGCGCCCACGTCCTCTTCTAGTCCCGGGAGTGTGCGTGGTAAGCCCGTGCTGGGGGAGGGGCAGCGGCCCCCCTCACAGCCGACCCCACACACCCCGGGGAAACTGACCCCGCCGGCCCCGGGGAGCTCGTGGGAGACGCCAGCGGCAGAGCTCCTGGGTTGCAGGTGTCCCCGGGGGACACAGAGGTCGAAGCAATCAGCTTAGAGCAGTGGAGACGCCTCCAAGAGCACAACCGGCCGAAGCCGGCCTTCGGCGTCCGGAAGATCCAGTCAGCGATGCCTGCCGGCGCAGTCGTGATTCACCAGTCCAAACACAGAGGAGGGAGAGACGGCAAGCTGCCTGGACAGGAGCACGATGGGCTCGACGGTCCCAGCACCGACAGCCCGTCCCCGGGCCCGACTAGCGTTGGCAACGGCCCTTGTGCCAGCAGGAGGGCCCGAGCGACCAAGAGGAAGAACAAGAAGCCTCGGCCATCTCTGGGCTGTGGCGGTAGGTAGGCTCGGAGGCACATGCGTGCAGAAGCCCGCGCACACTCTGCGTGCGGCACGCACTGTGTGACCCACCAAGGTGTGGCTGGTGCAGCCTCCTGGAAAGAGGCGGGGCCTGCAGTGTGCCCGGGGCCACGCTGTTCACCTGGATCGTGCTGAGCGGCCGAGCTCGCGAGGGCTGGCTCTGATGGGAAGTTACTGGAGAGGATGGGGTGCGTGACCGGGTCTGAGCACGGTCTGAGGTCCTCGCGCTTCTGCGGGGCTGGGAGAGTCCTCTCTGGATGGGACGTTGAGTGTGGGTTTGCCTTTCTTTCCCCGTCTGCATTCTCTGGCCGCACCGCTGGCCTCTGGTGAGTGACGCGGTAGGGAGACGCCTCACAGTCTGCCACAGCCAGCCGAGCAAGCAGATGATCTCCTGAGCCCTTCGGGGGCCGGGAGGAGCGGGTGCGGGTCTGTGAATCGTGTCCTTCTGACCGGTCAGCCTCTCGAAAACGCCCCAACCATCGAGCAGGGTCCGGGGAGGAGATGGGCGACCAGGCTCTATGGGTGGAATGTCCTTGAGAGGCGTAGTGCTACTTGGGAAAGGGACTTCCGGCAGGAATGACTCGGGTATCTGCTCATCACCGGCGGGACGCTCGTGGGCAGAGCTGCCTGGGGCTCCATTTCCGGTGTAAGGAGTCTGCTGCAGAACCTCCAAGTGCCAAACGGGAGAAGCGACACACCGTGCCCCGAGCACCACCACCAGCACCACCTGCACAAGCACGACGGCCAAGGGGAGAAAGGGAACCCCTCGAGTCCCAAAGAAACTTCTCCACCAGCATGGCACAGGTGCCTAAGTGGAGATGGATCATGCAACCGTTCATTTCTGAAAGCAAAGGTCCTCCCCGCACTGAGGAAAGACCCAAGCCTGCCCTAGACCATGAGAGGAAGACAACTGGACATCCGACTCTGCCCATCCTATCTGTCCGTCAGTTGTCTCGTCCCGTTTGACCCCAGACAAACGCCGCTGGACGCGATGAGACGTGGCCGGCCTCTGAAGTGTCTGGGGCGGTGGGGAAACTGTCCTCTCCTAGCTGCTTTCCCGCCTGCCTCGTGATCCCGCGACATGGTGGAGGGGCGCGCGAGGACCCTTATCGATCCCCTCTTGTGGCTTCTTTCTTTCTCTTGGTTGCCGGCTTCAAACCCAAAGCCCTGCATCAAACGGTGGATCTGGAATTTGTGATTTATCATCTCAGACCTAGAGGGCCAACTGTGCCTCCTGACCAGGCTCGGCGGCTTGGCAAGGAACAGAGAACTTTCCGCTGGCGTTCTCCCCCGCACGGTTACGTACAGCGCACTGTGCCCTCCACCCGTAGAGAGGACAAAGACTGATAAGCAGTATCTTCCCCCAAGAACATGAACAAGCGTGCCCTGGTCGAGGAAGTCGAGCCACCTACAGGCCACCCTCATTATCACCACCAATCTTCCTCCGCCCCAAGGCCTCAAATGGACTTACTGCTTGCCCCATCCACACCCTCTGGAGAAGAAGGAGAAGGAGAAGGAGAAGGAGGTGCAAAAGGAGAAGAATGGTGATTGGAATGGTGTGGTAGAGGGAATGGGAAGGTCGCCTGGTGCTGAGGCAAATGCGTGCAAAAGAGAGACAAACGCTGGCTGATCTGGCTTCTCTGTGCCATGGGAAGGAGGCAAAAGGACAGCAAGGTTGTGAGCACGTGGGTCATAAAGCACAAAGCGATAGGGTCCTAGGATGGGATGGGTCAGCGGGAGGTGGCAGGGGTGCAAGAGGCTAAGGAAGAAAGTGGGGTCACGGCCGTCTTTTCCTAGTTAGGATCAACGCAGTCAACACGTCAGCTATGGGAAACCCGTGGACTGTGGAAGGCCCGTAGTGCTGGAAGGCAAGCATAATGTACAGGATGGTAGAGCAGACAGACATACATGTCACACACCAAGAAGGAAACCAGCAGTCATCCTCCTCCAGGAGGGAAATCTCTTTATACCTTAAGGTATAGTGCATTTTGAGCCCCTAAATTGGAAAGATGACTCTAGAAGTCAACTTGTGTAATTAAAGTAGAAAAAGAGAATGAAAAGAAGGAAGAAATAACAATAAAATGGGCAGAAAATACAAAAAACAAGAAATAAAAAATGAACAACAACAACACAAAAAGAAGAGGTAAAAGAAAAAAAGGACAACTAAGATAGAAAAGGAGCTGAAGAAATGAATCCAAAGTTGCAGCGAGACTATGGCTTTCTGAAGGAGCTTGCTTTGGACCATGGCCAACGGCCCTGAAGGGAGAAAAGCATATGTGCCACACTCGCGGCATCTTTTGGTGCTGGGACCCTGAACGCTAGAAGTGTGACTCGAGAAAAAGCATAGGAATTGGAGTGGACCTCAGTGGAGGGCAAAGTTGAGGCAAGGGTTTATTGTTGTCCGGGGAGGGGTTGTCCTCAGGCAGGGGTCTGGGGTGGGGAGAACCCTCAACGGGAGAGGGTAGGTGGGCAGACGTATGTTTCCACAAGTGTGTTAGGATCTGAAGGGTGAGCTCACGGAATTCCTCCCCAGCCCGCTTGTGTTTGCTGAATGTGTAAGCCCTGAAGTGACTCTCTAGCGGGCAAGGCTGGAAGGCCAAAGGCCCCCGAATCATTTGCATCCTGAGCCCTTTGGTCCAGGGCCAGATCGGAAGTGCGTGCGGGGCTTCGTCATGGGGAATTCCCTGAGCAAAGTGTGGGCGGTGGGATGTCGGGAGTGGGAGTGAGCACGCCCTCGGACGCCTCAGCCAATGAGGAGCTTGTACGTGCGGAGGTGGGGCTGTGGGAAAGCCATCAAAGGCCCGAGGGGGCGGGGCCCAGGCCCTTTCTCAGAGAAGCACCGTGTGAGGGGAGGAGGCGTTGTCATGCAGCTGCAGGTAGGAGATGGAAAGACTCGTGGGCCTTGTGTGCAGAGACCCGGGGGCTGCTTCTGAGCACGGGGGTGATGCGTGTCCATCTCCTTTCAGCATCTTACCCTTCTTATGCCCAATCTCTGAGTCCCCGAGTGGGAATAGAGAAGGCCTCCAAGACAATGCAACTCACAAAAAGGGAATTTTATTTCTGACTAGAGCCAGGACTCTCCGATGCAACCAACGCAGTGGTGGGGGTCAGAGAGCCCCGAGCCCAAGCTGTTAAACAAATTTATAGGGTGCACAGACGCCATTGGTAGTTGATTTAAGCGGATTGGTTACAAATTTGCAAAGCAATTTCATTGGTCAAAACTTTCGTGCGGGCGGGACTTTCCCGGGGGTTTTTGCCCCATTCCTAAATTCCTAATTTTCAAACAGCGGTCAGTATTAAGTGAAAGCTAATTTTTCCTAATTGGCAAACAGCGGTCAGTGTTAAGCGAAAGCTAATTGGTTGTATCCAGGTGACCTGATAATCTTACCAAGTAGGAAGGCCTACTCCAAACCTAACCTGCATTACTTCTGCTCGCCTCACATTCCCCCCTGTCTGTTGTTCAAATAGAGGAATCTTCCTCTTTTCCATCTTGGGCCACCGACACTATAAGTGACCCAGGAGGGTAGTCAGCCTGGGGGAGTGTTGAAACCAAGACTCAAACCATCTCTGCTGGGCTTCCCGTTCTCTCTTTCGTTGCGCCAGTCCCTCTCTCATTTTTGCCCTAGATTCTCTTACCACTCTTGTATGGTCTCCATAGAAACCTCGCAGACCCTACCCTGTTTGAGAAAAATCAAGTCTAATCCTCTCTTATTCTGCAAGACCACCTCAAACAAGGAAGTCAAAGACTTCTCTAAGTGACTGTTTGCATCTACAGCTGCTCATAGGGAGGAAAGCCCTTGGCCTTGCAGAGGTAGTGAAGCTCGGTCAAATTGCACCCATATCTGAGGTACTTGGCCCTGCGGATTGCGCCACACTCGGGGCTACCAAATCTCTGTTTCCTACGTCCCATTCCCGGGGTCCATCACAAGAGGTTACACAGCTCCAGCTCCTGCAATAATAGCTTTCCAAGCCACCACAGATTTGCCCAGGCACTCGAAGAACCCCTCTTGGCCGAGTTTTCTCCTGGTCCCCACTGCTCCCAATGGCCTGAATTGTGATTATTTCCCCCGGGGTTATTCCCTGAGGAAGATTCCCCTTAGGTCAAAGTAAAGGTATGGCCACCAGGTGTTCGAAGGGTGAATTCCTGAGGTCTCCTTGAGCAGCTCATGAGTCTGCCTGTCGCTGAGCAGCAGGAGAATTTGGAGGCCTCCCGGTGGACGAGTCAAAGGATTTGACGGGTGAGGACTCACCTTCCATTCTGCTCGTGCTTTTTCCTGTTCTTCTAGTGTAGCTTGCCCCACGTGATTGCAGTGAACCCAGGGTCCAATCCCGTCGACCTTGACAGCAGTGGGAGTGGTAAGGAGAACAACATAAGGGCCTTCCACCTAGGTTCTAATACCTACAGGAGGGGGTCTTCCATACAGAATCTCAAAAGGGGTAAGATTCAGCTTAAAGAGTGCGAAGGGAAGGAGGGTCACTCAGTCCCCGCCAGTCTCTATTGCCAACTTTGTCAAAGTTTCTTTTAGAGTCCAATTCATTCTCTCAACCTGTCCTGAGCTCTGGGGATTATCCATTTCATCCCCAGGGCTTGGGCCAGCCCTTGTACAATCTGGCTCACAAAAGCAGGTCCGTTATCAGAGCCCATAGTCACTGGCAGCCCATACCTAGGTATTATCTCCTCTAAAATCTTTTTAGCAACCACTATTGCTGTCTCTCCCTTAGCGGGGAAGGCTTCCACCCACCGTGAGAAGGTATCTACCAGAACCAGCAGATCGCGATACCCGTACTTGCCTGGCCTTACCTCAGTGAAATCTATCTCCCAGTGTTGCCCTGGCTCTTCCCCTCGGTGCCTCATTCCCATGTGCTGCTTTTTCCCTGTCCTCATCAGCTGGCACGCTTTGCAAGCCTGGATTATCTCTCGTCCAGTTGCATTTTCCTCAAACACTGATCAACATGCAGATTCAGTCCATATTTGCTTTCATTTATCTACCGAGTGTACCCAAGCTTATTCTTCAGAGACTCTGGCATCTCAGGGGGAGGAGGGCGAGGGAGCCTGAAGTAGACCTTCACAGAATCATAGATAAACCACTGTAGCGCAGTCAGAGTGCCGATCATGATGATGCGGGCAAAGAGTCCCTTCCATACACATCTAAATCCAAGTATTAAGAGGTCTCCGGTGGCACGGCTGCATGCCTCCTCAGTGGTTCCAGTGTCCATTAACTTCTGTGGGTTCACCTGCATACGGCATTTCACTAATTCCAGAGGAACACCAGCAGTGTGTGTCAGACCACAACTTAAGACCCCACCAAATCTACATAGTGCATAAAACTTCGCAGAGCCATATTCACAACTGTACTCTTCTACCGCGGTGGCTCCCGCTTTCCTTTGCCCATCTTTTACATAGCTGCTCCCATCGGTGAACCATACTAGCTCATTGTTGTCTAGGGGTACATCAGTTAAGTTTTTTCGTGCTGCCAGGGCCTCAGCCTGTAATGACCTCTGGGTGGCAAGTCTGATATTCGTAGAGGTCCTCACTTACAGCCTCATTAAAAAAGGTAGGGGAGTTCTTAAATCCCTGTGGGAGGTGGGCCCAAGTTAATTGCATCACCGGTTGGCCTTCCCCCTCGGTCCACTCAAAGGCAAACATCTCCTGGCTCTGGGCCACCAGGGGTAGGCTGAAAAAGGCATCTTTCAAGTCCAACAGAGTGTACCAAGTGTACTCAGGCAGCAAACTGCTCAGGAGGGTATACAGGTTAGAGACAGTGGGGTGTATGTCACTCACCCATTTGTTGACTTCTCAGAGGTCTTGGACAGGTCTGTAATCTGTCCCTCCTGGCTTCTTCACTGGCAGGTAGAGGGTGTTCCAAGGGGATTGACACTGCTTGAGAATTCCAGCATCCATGAGACGCCACATGTGGGGAGTGATCCCCTGCCTAGCTTCCTGGCTAATGGAGTACTGTCTCACCCTCACAGGAGTTGCCTAGGCCTTTACCTCGAGGATGACCAGATGTGTCTGTTTGGCCAGTCCCATCCCTGCCGTTTCAGCCCAGGCCAACGGGTATTTATTCATCCCTTAAGGCTAAGGATAAGACATGTATTGGCTGTCCAAGCCCATCCATGATTGTCATTCTCCCAGCTCTGTAGGCTTAACTGAATAAAACCCAATGGCCTCTTCTTTCTTCCACAGAATCTTAGCATAATCAGTACTGCTATGACACAGGAATGGGATCTCATTTCTCTCCATTTCCTGCTTTAACTACTCTCTCCCCAAGAGTTCTCACCTGCTTAAGCCCCTCCCTAGAAGGGATAGATGTTTTCACAATATCATCAATAGCCCGCCACTGATCAGCAAGGTAAAGTGCCACAGCTGTGAATGAGTCCTCAGGTGCAAAAAGAGCAAGAACTTTCTGGGTCTGATCTCCACCATAGAGAGGTACAAAGCCTACATTTGACAGGCTAATAGGAAAACATTCCAGATTTTCAGGGTCCCCACACCTCAGATCTAACATTTAATCTTCAGCAGAATTTTCCAGTTCCTCATGACTGCAATTATCCAACATATCCACAAGGAATGCCATCGGCCAAAATGAATCTGAGTCAACAAGTCTCTTCCAAGTAGAGCGGCTGGCCATTCTGGTATCACCAAAAACGAATGGGACACCTGGTGAGTCTCCAGATCTACTTTTCGTTCTGTGGTCCAATAATATCTTTTTGTCCCTGTGTCTCCTTGCACCAAGCTTGTTCTCTTAGCCATTTGTCCCAGTTTTTTATTTAAAACAGAATGTTGGGCACCAGTATCTACCATGAAGCCAACGGGTTTCCCTTCCACATGTATGATTACCCAGGACTCAGGGAGGGGTGCCGAGTCTTGACTCCCCTAGTCACTGTCTTTCCCCGCATATAGAACTCGAGTTCCAGGGGAGATTCTCTCTCTCTGAGTTGTACCTCTCCTTGGGTCCCTCTTAGGGCATTCGTTTTTCCAGTGCACCTGTTCTTTGCAGTAGGCACACTGATCCTTCTTTAGGGCCTGCCTTTTTGGTTTCTGTTTTTCTCCCGTCCAGGGGTCTCAAGGTTCCCTCAATTCTGTTCCGGCTTTTATCCCCGCAAAAAGAATCTGGGCTAGCTCCCTCTGGTTCTTCTGGTTTTCCCTCACTCTATGTTCTCTATCTTACTTCCTGATCCTCTCAGCTAATTCCCTTTCCTCCCGTCAAATTCGTTCTTCACTTTCTTCTGGGGTCTCCCTATTACTAAATACCTTTTCAGCTGCTTTCAGTAAATCCTGTATCGTCTGTTCTCCCAATCCTTCTATCTTTTGTAATTTCCTCCTAATTTACAAATGCTAACAGTACTGCAGTGTGTGAATCCTCAGCGTGGGGGTCCATAGGTGTATATTGCCTGAAAGCTTCCATCAGCCTCTCTAGGAAGGCTGCCGGGCTCTCAGTGGGCTCTTTCCTTACTAAATTTACCTTTGCCAAATTTCTCTGTTTTCTTGCTGTGGCCCACAGGCCAGGCATCAGAGTCTGGCGGTACACTTGGAGACGCTCCGTACCTTCCGTTCGCTCAAAACCCCAGTTAGGCCGCAACAGAGGAAACCCCTCGTCCACAAGATGAGGCTGGGCGGTTGGCCTCCTGTCGGCCCCTGGGACCCGTTTCCACGCTTCTGCCAGAATTCACTCCCGTTCTTCTGTGGTGAAGAGCACCTGCAACAGCTGCTGACAATTGTAGTGAAAGGAGAGTTTCACCTGGTCGGGCTCTAGTTACTGAGACTCACTTATTGTAGGGCCTTCAGAGTCCGCCAGAGTGTAGCCTGGCCGGGACTCATCAATTGCCCCCACAACCATTCGCCTGTTCACTGAAACTCCTGTAAAGAGTAGACACACACAAACACGGAGAGCCAAAGACAAACACACGGACAGACAAACGTTGGCCGACAACACAGAAACCTTTCTCCTGTGCCAGATATCTTCCTGCTTCACAGCAGGACCTCGGATTTACACTGGACTTCCTGTGCCAGATACCTTCCTGCTTCACAGCAGGGCCCCAGATTTACACTGGACTTCCTGTGCCAGATACTTTCCTGCTTCAGAGCAGGGCCCTGGATTTAAACTGGACTTCCTGTGCCAGATATCTTCCTGCTTCACATCAGGGCCTCGCATTTACACTAGACTTCCTGTGCCAGATACCTTCCTGCTTCACAGCAGGGCCTCGGATTTACACTGGACTTTCTTGTCCTGCCTGAGGCAATGCCGGCACACAAAAAGACACGTACAAACACGGAAAGCCGAAGGCAAGCACACTACACACAAACGTCAGCGGACAAACAGCGCTGGGTTCTCGGGTCCCCTGAGTTTTCCTGAGTACCGGTGCTATTATCTATCCTTCCCCTCTTTCCTGGGAGTGTTCTCTTCCCCTGGTCAAGGGATCCCGGATGGCCCCCAAATGTTATGCCCGACGTCCGAATCCCCGAGCGTGAATAGAGAAGGCCTCCAAGACAATGCAACTGGCAAAAAGGGGAAGTTTATTACTGACTCGAGCCCGGGCTCTCCGACGCAACCAACGCAGTGGTGCGGGTCAGAGAGCCCCGAACCCAAGCTGTTACATAAATTTATAGAGTGAGCACACGCCTTTGGTAGTTGATTTAAGCGGATTGGTTACAAATTTGCAAAGCAATTTCATTGGTCAAAACTTTCACGCGAGTGGGACTTTCCTGGGGGTTTCCACCCGTTCCTAATTTCCTAATTGGCAAACAGCGGTCAGTATTAAGTGGAAGCTAATTGGTCCTAATTGGCAAACAGCAGTCAGTGTTAAGCAAAAGCTAATTGGTTGTATCCAGATGACCTGATAATCTTACCAAGTAGAAAGGCCTACTCCTAATCTAAGCTGCTTTACTTCTGCAGGCCTCACAACCTGAGGGCAAGGTTGTCAGCCCAGCGCAGCTCGTGTGGATGCCCCTCGGGGAGCCTCTGTTTCTGAGTTGTCATCACTGGTTGTTGGGCGGCCCCAGTGGGGTGACTTGGCTCCTGGGTCAGCAGGGCTAATGCCTGGCCAATAAGTGGCCCTAAGTTGGAGGGGGCCGTGGGGGGTCGGGGCTGGGCTTCAGAATCTGGGGAACACCTGCTACGTGAAAACAGCACTGCAGTGTCTGAGCCACACGCTGCCCCTGGCCAGCTGGATGGTGTCCCAGCATCACGCCACCCTCTGTCGGGCCCGCACCTCCTGCACTCTCTGTACCATGCGAGTTCACGTGACCCGAGCCCTCCTTCACCCGGGAGAGGTGATCCGGTCCCGCAAGGACCTGCTGGCAGGCTTCCACAGACACCAGCAGGAAGTCGCCCACGAGTTCCTGATGTTCACTCTGAATGCCATGCAGCAAGGCTGCTTGAGTGCATCTCAGCCGTCGGGCCATCCCTCCGAGAACACCAGCCTCATCCGTCAGATCTTCCACGGGACTTGGAGGTCTCAGATCCAGTGTCTCCACTGCCTCGGTGTCTCAGACACGTTCGACCCTTATCTGGACATCAGCCTATATATCACAGTGCCTCAGAGTGTGGAGCAAGCTCTGAGAGAGCTGGTGAAGCCCGAGAAGCTGGACGCTGAAAATGCCTATGACTGTGGTGTTTGTCTGCGGAAGGTGCCTGCCACCAAGAGGTTGACTTTGCACAGCACGTCCCAGGTCCTGGTGATAGTGCTGAAGTGGTTCACACAGGTGAGCGGGGCCAAAATGGCTCAGGAAGTGCGCTATCCCCAGTGCCTGGACATGCAGCCCTACACATCTGAGCAGAAGGCAGGGCCACTGGACTACATGCTCTATGCTGTGCTGGTGCACTCCGGGTGGAGTTGTGAGCGAGGACACTACTTTTCTTACGTGCGAGCAGGTAACGGCCAGTGGTATAAGATGGACGCAGCCAAAGTGACTGCCTGTGATGAGAGTGCTGCCCTGAGCCAGAGCACCTACATCCACTTTTACTCCCAGGAGGGTGCCTGGGAAGGGGTTGAGCCTGCGGGAGACAACAGTGGCAGATCTCCTGGGTCTCAGGTGTCCCTGGGGGACACAGAGGTCGAAGGAATCAGCTTAGAGCAGTGGAGACGCTTCCAAGAGCACAACCGGCCGAAGCTGGCCTTTGACCTCCGGAAGATCCAGTCGGCCCTGCCTGCCGGTGCAGTTGTGATTCACCAGTCCAAATACGGAGGAGGAAGAAACAGCAAGCTGCCTGAACAGGAGAACAACGGGCTCGATCACACCACCAGTACCACTGGCACCAACACGATGGCCAATGGAAGAAAGGCCACCCAACGAGTCCCAAAGAAACTTCTCCACCAGCATGGCACAGGTGCCTAAGTGGAGATGGGTCATGCAACCGTTCCTTTCTGAAAGCAAAGGTCCTCCCCGCACTGAGGAAAGACCCAAGCCTGCCCTAGACTGTGAGAGCAAGACCACTGGACATCTGACTCTGCCCATCCTATCTGTCAGTCAATTGTCTCGTCCTGCTTGGCCCTGGACAAATGCCGCTGGACACAATGAGACACGGCCGGCCTCCGAAGTGTCTGGGATGGTGGGGAAACTGTCCTCTCCTAGCTGCTTTCCTGCCTGCCTCATGATCCCGGGACCTGGTGGAGGGGTGCCCGAGGACCCTTATCGATCCCCTTTTGTGGTTTCTTTCTTTCTCTTGGTTGCCAGCTTCAAACCCAAAACCCTCCATCAAACGGTGGACCTGGAATTTGCGATTTAACATCTCAGACCTAGAGGGCCAACTGTGCCTCCTGACCACACTCGTCAGCTTGGCAAGGAACAGAGAACTTTCCGCTGGCGTTCTCCCCCGCACGGTTACCTACAGCACACCGTGCCCTCCACCCGTAGAGAGGACAAAGAATGATGAGCAGTATCTTCCCCCAAGAACACGAACAAGTGTGCCCTGGTCGAGGAAGTCGAGCCACCTACAGGCCACCATCATTATCACCACCAATCTTCCTCTGCCCCAAGGCCTCAAATGGACTTACTGCTTGCCCCATCCACACCCTCTGGAGAAGAAGAAGGTGAAGGAGAGGGAGAAGGAGAAGGAGGTGAAGAAGGTGAAAAAGGAGAAGAAGGAGAAGAATGGTGATTGGAATGGTGTGGCAGAATCAATGGGAATGTCGCCTGATGCTGGGGGAAATCCGTGCAAAAGAGAGACAAATACTGGCTGATCTGGCTTCTCTGTGCCATGGGATGGAGGCAAAAGGACAGCAAGTTTGTGAGCACCTGGGTCATAAAGCACAAAGCAGTAGCGTCCTGGGATGGGATGGGGCAGCTGGAGTTGGGAGGGGTGTATAAGGCTAAGGAAAAAGCGGGGTCACGGCCAACTTTTACTAGTAAGGATCAACGGAATCAACATGTCAGCTATGGGAAACCCGTGGACTGTGGAACACCTGTGCTGGAAGGCCAGCATAATGTCCAGGTCGGGAGAGCAAACAAACATACATGTCACACACCATGAAAGAAACCAACAGTCATCCTCCTCCAGGAACGAAATTTGTTTATACCTTAAGTTATAATGCGTTATGAGCCCCTCAGTTGGAAAGATGACTCTTGAAGTCAACTAGTGTAATTAAAGAAGAAAAAGAGAATGAAAACAAGCAAAAAATCATAATAAAATGAACAGAAAATTTAAAAAAAAATTAAAAATGAAAGAAAACACACACACAATTAAAAAAAAATAATAAGAAGAAAGAAATACAAAGACAACTAAGATTAAAAATGAGCTGTAGAAATGAATCCAAAGTTGCAGCGACCTTATGGCTTTCTGAAGAAGCTGTCTTTCGATCATGACCAATGGCCCTGAAGGGGAAAAAGCATATTTGCCACACTCATGGCATCTTTTGGTGCTAGGACCCTGAACGCTAGAAGAATGGCTAGTGAGAAACCATAGAAATTGTAGTGAACCTCAGTCGAGAGCAAAGTTGAGGCAAGGGTTTATTGTTGTCTGGGGAGGGATTGTCCTCAGGCAGAGGTCGTGGGTAGGCAGTCCCGTCAATGCAAGAGGGTAGGTGGGCAGACATATGTTTCCACAAGTGTGTTAGGATCTGAAGGGTGAGCTCACGGAATTCCTCCCCAGCCCGCATGTGTGTGCTGAACTTGGAAGCCCTCAGTGACTCTCTAGCGGGCAAGGCTAGAAGGTCAAAGGCCCCCCGAATCATTTGCATCCTGAGCCCTTTGGTCCAGGGCCAGATCGGAAGTGCGTGTGGGGCTTCGTCATGGGGAATTCCCGGAGACAAGTGTCAGGGGTGTAATGTCGGGAGTGGGAGTGAACAGGTCCTCGGACGCCTCAGCCAATGAGGAGCTTGCGCATGCGGGGGTGGGGCTGTGGGAAAGTCATCACAGGATCGAGGTTGCGAGGCCCAGGCCCTTTTTCAGAGAAGCACCGTCTGAGGGAAGGAGGCGTCATGTAGTGCAGGTGCAGGTAGGAGATGGAAAGTCTTGCTCTCACATTCCTCCCTTCCCGATGCTGAGATGTGCAGGGCGCCTGAAGGAATTTCTGCATCTCCCTGATTGCGGGTGCTAGGTGAACCTAGCTTGCTTAGAGCAGAATCATACTGTTCCAAGCAGAGATTTTCATACTCCCCCAAGCAGGAAATGAAGACACCTTAAAATCATGATGTTACATGACAAAAGCAAGTTGTAAAACAACACACATCATTTGTCTAGCTGAGCCAAAATATAATACTATATTCTCCATGTAAATATATATATATATATATATATATTTTGAATTTTTTTTTAAAGCTGGGGGAATATATACAAATGAACCACAGGTACCTTGAGAGGGAAGAAAGAGAAATTTTACTTTTACTCTAAATTATCCAGTTTTTTTGTGTGTGTACTTTTAATTCAGGATGAACTTGAACAAAAGTGTATATTGTTTGTATTAAATAAACACAGTATCTATGATTGTACAGGACTAGCTTATCATAAAAACCAAACCAATGTATTTCAGAGTCAAACAAATGATAAGCTATGTGGAAGAGACTGAATATTTGCTGAAGCGTTAAAGACAGAAGGAGCACACAAGCAGCCCAATCAATGAAATTTGGGCTGAACACTGATGTCTCCTACAGTCACTAGAACATACCTTGAACACTTGCTGGGTTTATGTCAGCCTGGAAATCAGTTACCTGTTTAAGGCAAGTCAGAATTTATGCCGGGCCCATAGTAAAGACATGTTTTAACTAATTTGGCTGCCAATACCTCTGAGGGTAAGAATATGTATATTTTATTCTCAAAACTTATTTTGGTCTGTCCTATAATGAATTATTTCATTAAAAACAAAACACTCAAACCAACATTGAAAACCACCCTTTTGGTATACCTTAAAGCTTTTGCTATTTTAGAGCTTTCTCTTTTTCTGTCATCTCTTAAACACATGCAAAATAAATACAGTGGAGTCCCCAGCAGGAGCTGCTACTTAAGGAGCTCTGGGCCTCAGTCCTTAGTAGGAGATTAAGTGGCAAAGAGCATTTTTGCTCCAGAATTCTAAAGGCATTTTGGTGTTGGATAATCTGAACCTGTGGAAAGCATATGACAGCCTGATACTGTTTCTTACAACTGCCGCAGTTCAATGATTTTCATTATCTTACTTTCTGTAAGCAAATATTGAGAATGCTCAGGACAGAGCATAAATATAATGATATAAATCATTATAAATAGCATATAAGTAGAAAGTTTACTTAGATGTGAGTCTAACTTACCTTAAATTCCTAGCTCCTGTGACTCTCAGTCCATAAGGCTCAGACTACATTCTTTGGGCATTTCTACAGAGTGGACAGTAGGTAGCACCTTCAGCCTGTTTAAAAAACAGTTCACCAGCTTTCCTTGTTTGCTTGCATTTTAACTGTTTTACCACCATTGCACAGAAAACAAAGTAATTTCGTTCGTAAGTGTATGAAGTCCAGATGAATGTCTTGGGAGCAATTTCAGAACACAAAGCCAATTAACTGAATCTGTAGGAAGCATTTACAAATAACCACAGAAAAGACTTTACGTTTCTGCAGACCCAAACTGCAAAAAGAAAGTGAAAGTCACTCAGTCATGTCTGACTCTTTGTGACCCCTTGTACTGTAATCCCGTCAGGCTCCTCTGCCCATGTTATTCTCCAGGCAAGAATGCTGGAGTGAGTTGCCATTCCCTTCTCTAGGTGTCGGGAGCCGCCCCGGCGTGCCCAAACTGTGACAAAGTCACGGGACAAGAGAGGAACCTGCAAGGCAGCTCTTTCTCACATGAGGCTGCCCTGGGGGCCCAATATGTCCCCTCAGGAGCCGCCAGGATGAGAAAGAAATCTGCAAGGCAGCTCTTCCCCTCGAGGTTGTCCCGGGGGCCCGGTATGTCCCTTTCTTCCTTCTGTTTTACTGTTGTTGGGGTTTGTATTAATTTTTGGAAATATAAAATATAGTAATAAGGCCTCCCTGGAAAAGTCCAAGCCTTTTTTGGAAATGCTCATGATTGCTCTGGCTCAGGACATGACGATAAACATCAACTCAGCAAAGAAAAGGCCACAGATATAGTTTGGCTGCTTGCTTAAAAGATTATAATGTTCCAGAATAGAAAAGAGTAGAGGCATTTAGATTTAGAAGTAGATGTACTGCATCAGTTTACTTGCTGCTATGTGTTCATTGTTTCCTTTTCTTTAAACAACATGAGATTATGGGTATTCTTGTAGAGTTAGGAAATGGGGTACATAGATTTCAATACAAAGTTTATATTAACCTGCCATTATCTCACTATTAACAGAGGTGTTCTGCTTCTTTAGAGGTGTTTTTGCTGTTTAATAATTAATCATTGTAAATTGAGATTTTGTGGTTTCAGGTAAAGAAAAAAATCAGGTTTTTCTCATGGTAATATTCTCAGAAATGTCAAACAGGTTACTGTGACCCTTCCCATGTATTGTTTTATTGTCCAAAGAATGTACACTGTGCCTGAGATTTGTAGGACATTGTTCTTGTTAGAGTGACAATGTTAGACCATGGAGGCAAGAAAGCTATGTACGGGGCATTTAAAAATAAACCCTGTAATCGGAAATGTTGTAGATGAATGGAAAGGGGAAAACACGGGAAAGAAAAGTATTGACAAACGGCCTGCTGCTTCCTGCCTGCTGCCGGGCATTATAAGAAGGCCCCAAGGAGATCTAGGAAAAGCAACGGGGAGTCCAACTCAGTAGAGCGGCCTGGAAGCGCGAGGGAGCTAAAGATACAGGAAGCACGAGTCAGGTCAAGGAACGACCCACTTCTGGCTGTGCTGATAACGGACGTGGCCGAAGCGTCCTGCTCCCTGCGCTCGCGTCTCTGCGTCTGCAGGCACTTCCGGTTTGCCTCACCGTGAGAGGCGACTGTTTGTCAGAGGGTAGATCTTTTCTGTCATCGATAAACTGTCTTTTCCTTGCTGTCAGCCCTGTAATCCGGCACTATATGCTCCTTGTCCTACTGGCTGCTAACATTTCTGTAAAAGGAGATCTAACTATCAAGAGTTCAAAATTCCAGTGGTCTGTGAAGTCCCACCGCCAATCCACTCACCAGAGTTGTGTTTGAATCAGGCAAAAATACTCATTACAGACTTAGGATTGAACATACTAATGTGAGAACATGAATGAATTTAGAACTTTTAGAAAGTCTAATTTTAAAGGTATTTGTTTATCTTTAAAGTCCAATGAGAAAATTTTACTCTTGCTTATCTTGTCTGAGGAATAAACATGGACAGATACTGAAAAAAAGCGACAAAATTTGAGGCTTTGAAGAATGGAATTAAAAGAGAATGGGTCTCATGAAGAGTAATTCCTTTGGGATGGAGAAGCCGAGAGGAGAAACAAATTGATTCAAGAAAAGAGCTTATTATTAGAGCTGAGGTCATCTGCCATTTAGTCAAATTTACTTTTCTGCATGCCAGATCACCTTATACAGACTTGTACAGACACACAATACAACCACCATCTCCACTGATACACAGAGGGCTGCCCTGGCCACCGCTCAGACCACCTTGTGGGGCACTCAAGATGCGCAGGACTCCATCCCGTGTGTCCTGGGGAAGTGACTCCCATGAGGTCCAACCACTGAGCCTAGTTTTACTCTGTTTTCAAGCAGCCCTTTAAGTCCCCGAGGGCAGCGCTCGTCTCTCTCACCACATAAAATGTCCCCCCATGTGTCACTGCTCCTCATCAACATGGCTGCTGGTTTTATAATCACTCTTAAGATATGGTCACCTGATTCTGATATTTTTATTGCGCTGAAGTCAGTTAAGTGTTTTATATCTTATAAGCATATGAATATGTCAGATTCAGAGGAATAATTCCAGTATGAAGTCAAATGATTATCCTATCCATATGAAGTATATAAATATAGTCTCTGGGCAATGGTGAAAGACAGGGAAGCCTGGTGTGCTGCAGTCCATGGGGTCAGGAAGAGTTGGACATGATTGAGTGACTCAGCAATGATAAAATATTATCTCAGTTCATAATGAATGTACAGTGCATAGGGGAAAGTGGGAGAAAAGTATTTTAAAAATTTGATCGAGCTTAGCTAATAAAATTAGCAGTGGTAAATGTTGTTTGAGGGAAGAACATAATGAATTATGAATTAGGAAATTTTCCTCTTATGTGAAAGGAAAAAGTCAAAAGTCACAGAACATTCTCATGAGTAGACATATTTATTTATCTATAAACTGTTTTCTGTTAGCCTACTTCCATTTTAAGAGTTTGTGGGGTTTCCATGACGGCTCATGGTAAGGAATGCTGCCAATGCAGGAGACACGAGTTCAATCCTGGTCCAGGAGGATCCCGCGTGCGTCAGAGGAACTAAGCCCTTTCACCACAACCATTGAGCCTGTGCTCTAGAGCCTGGGGTCCACAGCTGCTGAGCTCACGCTCTGCCACTACTGCAGCCCATGACAGGAGAAGCCGCTGCGAGGAGAAGGCCATGCACTGCACCCAGAGCAAAGCCTGTGCAGCAGCAAGGACCCAGCACAGCCCCACCCAAGGAAAGAGCCTGTGCAAGAACAGCTGAAGCCCACTCCGTGTTGTCGCTCCACGCCCCGTGGCCTGAGCAGTGGGTGCTGCAGGCCAGCCCTCCGGGGCACTGCAGAGTGGGCAGCGAGCTCGCCTGCCCGCCTGTGGACTAGGCCACCACCTCAGATGGAGCCGCATTGCACCCAGGTGATGACGTCACTCATTCACCGTGACGTCCTTCTTGGTCAGAGCCTGCTCACTGCCGCCTGCCTTTCCCTTTTAATCTCTTCAGAGTGTGCAGACATGGCGATCAGGCACGACCTCCCAAGAGTGTTCACAGAACTGCCCGGGTGAGCACCCACCATCAGACCCACCGACTGAGCTCCCTTTGGGCCGGGAATGTGTCGTCTCCAGAATGCAGGGGAGAGTCTGTGTCACACAGACCGATGGTGAGAAGTTCACAGGAGTCTTGGCTCCTGGACGCTGCCTGGGGCTGGTTAGTGGAGGCTCCAGGAGTGAAGAGGCCGACCACAGGAGCGGCGGCAGCAAACCGCAGCACAGCTCGCTGGCGAGGGTTCCTGGAGGACGCAACGGTGACAGAGTTGGATTTTCAATGGCAACAATGGCCTGAGCTGCCGACAGACGTTTCTCCCAGGTTCTCTTCGGATTCCTAATGTAGACGCCCTCACTTTTCCTTCTGTAGATGTACTGCTCCACTGGGAAGTAAAGGTTGGTGCCACCTAAGGGCTCCTGCTGCAAGGAACGTGATGATGTCCCCCTTCATTTGCCGGACATCGAGGACCCAGAGTAGTGTAAAAGATTCTCTTAAGTCATGAAAAGAATCCAGACAGTGCCATATGGACCACTGTCTAGGTAGTGTGGAAAAAGCCTGAGAAGATGTTTTAGAGAAGTCAGATAATCTTTCTGATAAAACAAACTTGACTTTCATTCAGTTGGTAGAAATAACACTATGAGCTTTACTCTTTAGAAGTTTGACATTTTTTATAATGTTTTGACATTTATGAAAAATTTATAATACATGTACAAGGTTCAAGAACCTAAACATATAAAATATTTTATATTACATTGTTCCTCCTACCCCCTCCCTTCTTGTGAAAGCTCTGCTGCTTTCCCGGTTAGTCATGGTGTTTCATTTCCCAGGAATCTTTCCAGAGTTTTGAATTTTTTAAAAAATTATTTATTTGGCTGTGCCAGGTCTTAGTTGTGGCCTGCGGGACCTTTTCCACGGGAACTCTTAGCTGTGGCATGTGGGGCCCAGTTTCCTGACAAGGGACTGGACTCAGTCCCCTACAATGAGAGTGCAGACTCTTAGCCACTGCACCAGGAGAGATGTCCCAGAATGTCATTTGTGCAGACATAAGCAACCATGAATATCTGTTTTTTCTTCATTCTACATGGTGGTGTTAGTGGTAAAGTTCCCACCTGCCAATGCAGGAGACAGAAGAGACTTGGGTTCAACCCCTGAGTCTGGAAGATTCTATGGTGAAGGAAATGGCAATCCACTCTAGTATTCTTGCCTGGAGAACCCCCATGGGGCAGAGGAGCCTGGTGGCCTACAGTCCACAGAGTCACAAAGTGTCAGACATGATTGAATGACTTAGCACACAACCACATTTAAAACCACAAATAGCAGTATACTGTGCACAATGTTTTATTATATCTTGTTTATATTCAGCTGACAGTATCTTGCAGAAAACTCTCTCTTGGGACACTATTTTCTGCAAATCAGCCCACTGAATGGATGAGGTACTATAACACATTTTACTGGTCTACACTGGAATAAACACTAATATTCAATTACATCTTGACATTACAAAAAACAATGTAATGCATAACCTTAGCCTATATTATTTCACTGCAGGAAAATGTATAAACTTCTAATGCATTGAATAATGTCCAACATTCATGTGGGACTGATAATCCCCACCAGCTTCAGTGAAGAAACCTCCTTGAATATGTGGGGCATTCAACCAAGGTGCAAAAAATGCATGTATTAGAGTTGAAACTAAAAAAAAGAAAGAAAGAAAGAAAAAGAAAGAGGGAGAAGTAGAGAGAGGTATGAAACTATTCAAAAGCCTTAAAGTAAAGGGAACATAGACTTGTACTAACAAACCTTAGCAATAATCCTGAAAAGTGTTTGTTATGCAAGTAACCATTGCCTACCAGGAAAAAAAAATAAATTAATACTTTCAGAAAACATATAAATAAAAGAAAACAAAAACATTTCTATTACCCAGGAAACTTTAAGACATTTAGGGGTCCTGTGTCAGACAGAAGGTCTGATGTATATTTCATATTATCTCATACCCACCCATAAAAAATGAATGTAAACCCTTTTATATACACTTAAAATATTTTAGAATATTCAAGAAATTGATTACTTTTTGGAAAAAATGAATTGTCAAGACCATTAATTAAAGCAACTAAAGCAAAAGAAAAATAAGCAAGGAAGGCTATAAAATAAAAACTTTCGAGAATTACCTCTGAAAATCATGTAAATGCTATGCAAGCAAAGGAAAACTGGCTACAAAAGTACCACATAGTTTTAGAGAATCAAAAATAGAATAACAGAAGAAATCTGTATTTTGTGAATATAATTTAACCCTGATGTCAGAACTTGACGTAAGTGACATAAAACAAAAGCACACACCAATTTCACCTACTATTCTTGGCCTCAAAATCCTAATCTATTAAATAATAATAAATGATATATTAACATTTGCAGAGAAATTCTCCATCTCTAAAAAACTTAGGTTTACTCACAATTCTTGTTCTTTGAAAGTAAGTCAAGTTGTATATTCTAAGAAGTGCTTGCTCCAGAAGACGTGGGATATATGTACAATGGAAAACTACTCAGCCATGAAAGTGAATGAAATAATGCCGTTCGCAGCAACGTGGATGAACATGGTGATTTCATATTAAGCGAAATAAGTCAGATAGAAAACGACAAACATTGTATGATATCACATATGTGAAATATTGGAAAATGATACAAATGAACTTATTTACAAGACAGAAGTAGAGTCTCAGACATAGAAAACAAGCTTATGGTTACCAAAGAGGAACACGGGGAATGTGGGGAGAGGTAAATTAAAAGTTTGGGATCAATATGCACACACTACTGTATATAAACTAGGTGGACAACAAAGACTTACTGTATAGTGCAGGGAGCTATACTCAATATCTTGCAATGGTCTATAATGGGAAAGAATCTGAAAGAATATATAGTCTCTCAAAGAGACATGTCCAACTCTTTGGGACCCCAGGGTCTGTAGCCTGCCAGGCTTCTCTCAAAGGAGGAGTCACAAAGAGCTGGACACAGCAGAGGGACTAGCATTACATCCCTACTACTACGCTCGTTCTTAGCCAACTGGAGAAAGACATGAACGCCTTATCAGTGCCGCATTAAGTTTTGCTCTAAGATGCCTGCCATATAGGCAACAATTTGAACATATTCTGAATTTGAGTTGTGCTTGCAAGTGACTATGTGAGGACAAACAGCTGGTGGATGAAGGCACGGCTGACCCAGAGGGTCCGAATCAGGCAGGAAAAGACAAACACACTTAACACACATTGAAATAGTAAACTGACCGAGGACATTGCAGCCAGTCATACTCCTTCGTTCTCCACTTGTCCACCCGTAATTGTCTACAGTCTGCTGTGAGTCTTGGCTACTGTAAAATAGAGTGTATTAATAGGAAATTTGAGACATAATAAGGCAAACAGATAAGGAGACAACTGTCATTGAAAAGAGAGTTAATGGCTTACAGTTCCCAAGAGGAGGGACAGGCCATGCCATTGGACCACACGGGAAAGGACCGGACTTGTCGGGAGAGGGAGGGAGGGGAATTCAGTACATGGGCCTTTACTGTGACTCCTCAGGAGGCAACAGTGAGATGGGTGTGCAGGTTCAGGGCTGACTAGTGCATGTGGCCCTAGCAGCCATCCTTGGTGTCTGGCTCTGGTGACAAGGGAAGGGGGACCGTGGCCCAGAGGGCAGATTAAATGTCACCTCCTCAGAAACATGTTGCATCTGCAGTGACAACTCCCCCATGTCTCCTGCCCTTACCACCTCGGTCCTTCACAGCACCAGGGCCGGCCCTGTCATCATCTGCTGTGGCCCGTCACCTGGAGAAGCGGCCCTTGGTCGCGGCCTGCAGACTCCTCCTCCCCCCACCCAGCCCCCTCCCATCCCACTGTCCTGTGTCCCCCCCTTCACTCTAGGGAGCCGACTCTTCTACAAGCTGTTCTGTTTATTCCTTGTCTCCTTCCACAGCGTCAGCTCTGTGGGAGCAGCAGAATCGTTCCTTTTTAAAGTGTGGTGGTTTTCTGTCTTATTCTCTTGAATTTCAAGGACTGTGAGGTGTCATGGTTGGATCCCTGCCCCCAGCACGGGCCTGGCACAGAGCACATGTGCTTTCAGCATTTGGGAAAGAATACACCTTTCACTTTGCTATGCGCAAGGAACCAGCAATGATAAGCCTTGTTGCTGCCCCCAGGGGACTTAAAAACAAGACAACAGTCCCCAAAGGAGTTGCTTAGTTAAGAACCATACTAGCAAATTATATGTAAATGCAGTTTCGGCTCCTCCAGAAATGAAATCTTGAACCAGTTGGCCAGGAATCTTCTGATTATCACTAGTTAAGTATTGACCTGAGATACCCCTGCCAGTCCCTAATGGAAAGTAACCTTGCAGTAACCACTTGGATTCTTTGCCCAGTACAACTTGCTTGTCTCTGATCCCTTATGGCTGTAAAAGTCTTTTATTTTGTGCAAGTCCTCAGAGTTTCTTTCTGCCAGTCTGGTGTATACTCCTCAGTTTTGTCTTGTCACAACAAAGATTTGGAGTGACAGACATTAAAGCCCTCAGCGCGTCACAGCTCTCGGGTCGTGGACAGACCGTGTTATAGTTTTTAGACAAATCAATGTTACAGCTCTATTTTACTTAGAAAATAGCAAGAGAATCCATCCTTGAGGAGTGAGGGCATGCCAACCCAAAGACGCAAAGAGAAGAGAGTAGGGGAGCACGCAGCGTGCAGGAGAGAGAGAGAGGGCGCGGCTTTAGCTCCTCTTTCTATGTGTTTTTCCTCCTCCTGGGCCTGCCCTATGTAAGTTGGGCTAACCAGGAGTGCTGTTTGTTCTACCTGAGGTCCTCACTCAGGGCCTCACTCAGGTCCTTTGACCTTCCTTTGTTCTGTATTCACGGGCTTTCCCCTTTCTTGTCTTTTAGCCACACCATTTTGCACTCCTGTTTCCTACTCTAACTACCTAACATTTCAAACTGCTAAATTGGATGCTGCCTGATTTATAAACATTTAAATAAAGGCATTAAGATTTAAAAATTTTGCTTAGTTGGATTTTATTTTATTTTAAAAGGGCTTGTAGTTTAAGATTATACTTGGCTTTTAAGAGATCGTTATAGATTCAATCAAGTTTAATCTTCCTATGTAACAAACTATTGGAAAACTTAGTGATCTGAAATATAATTTGTCATCCTCTCCCATAGTTCTGTGGGTTGTCTGGGCTGAGCTGCACACTTCTTGCTTAGAGCTCATTTGCTGCTGCAATTGCATGGCAACTGGGGCAGCATCACCCAGAGGCTCTGCCAGGTCCCCTCTCAGGACTAGATGCTTGGAGCTCACCCGTTCTGTTGGCCAGACTGCCCATGACTTCTGTATGAGGCTTGGTTTTCTCACAGCAGAGCCTGGGTTTCCAGGGACCCTGGCGTGGGGGCAGGAGTCTGAGTGAAGGAAGTGGCAGCTGCCAGATCTCTTAGAAGGCAGGTTCAGAACTGGCCACAAGCCACTTCTGCAATTCTTTATGGGTCAGAGAACTCACAGGCCTGCCCAGATGCAGGAGGTTGGAGAAAAAGGCTGTTTGTCTCCTTGGAATGGGGTATCTTGTTGCATATAAGGAAGAAAGTCAGGAGTTGAAGATGACTGTCTTTTTAAGATAAACCACCACAGGGATTCTGTGATGAATATTACAATTAGGCAACAACTGGGGTCCAGTACTGCCGGGGTCCAGCCTCAGCGGGATCCAGGGTTACCCTCAGGATGAATGGCGTTGGCGAGAGAGAGGTGAGACCAGCCTTGATAGGGCCAAGTATGCGACGGAGAGAGAGAGAAAGAGAGAGAGAGAGAGAGAGAGAGAGAGAGAGAGAATGACCAGACGGAGGTGTTTGCAGGGTCTGGCAGAGTCTGGCAAATCTTTATTTTTTACTGTAGCTTTTATATTCTAAGTTAGTACATTTTTAGGGGAAGAAAGTTTAACATTACATCATCTTGTCCCTCAGGAAACCAGGGCGTTTACAGTAACTTCTTTGTGAGTGTCTTATACATTATCTTCTGGCCTCGGGGCCTATTGACATTTTATGACCTAGGTGAATGCAAAGCTGTTTTCCTATTTCTTTAATGAACACAAAGGTTAGTCCTTTTGCAGAAGTTATTAATTGAATTTATCTAAAATGTTTACAACACAAAGACTCTGCAGCTCCAGTGAGGCAGCCCCTGTTTAGCATTCCTGGTTAAAATGAACAATTCTAACCACTTTTAAAATAATATTTTTGTGTTACATTACTATGCACTTGCCAAGCAGGCTAGAATGCCAGCAAAGGGGTCTAAATTGAAACACTACTTTCATCCTGGATACTCTTATAGGATACTGCTGTCCAGGGGACATGTTGATTAAAGTTCTAAGTTGATTCTGTTTGGAGAGAAATCGGGGAAGGCCTTCTACCTGTGTCATAGAAATTAGGGAGTAGTCTAATATAGCAAGCATCAGAAAGACAGAGATCATCTTTAAGGTGAGCGCTGGGCCATCTTTTCGAAATTCCTGAAGTCCTGATCTGCCTTGCTTGTCAGGCCTTCTCCTCATGACATTGTCATGGGTGGGATCTCGAGTGCTGGCTCCCGGCACAGTACAGTCTAGCTGTGCTTGGAAGCTCACAGCCCAGAAGGGGAAGCATGTGAAAAAAGAAAATCCCAGAACCTTCCATGAAGGAGGAAGTGGTGTAGGGCCTGTCATGATTATAAAAACCAAGAAATGGGCAAATATAAAAAACAATTTTTTTTTTTTTTTTTTGTCTTTGGACAATAGGAAGCAAAGGACAATGGGGCTGGTAGGGGCCATTCACGGACAAGACTGATGTGTCTTTGGGACTGTGTTGCTAAGGACCTTGAGGGTGTAAGCAGGATCTGAGCTTTGTCTAATAGACTCGAGAATCTGTGATGTTCAGAGTGAGTGGAGGAGGGCTGCACACCAACTGCCCCTCTTCAGTAAGCCCCCTTGAAGTGAGTGTGATTACACATGGGACCACCAAAGCCCCATGGGCAGGTGTTGCTG